>NC_051155.1:234985838-235068338 GCF_013339745.2 Dermacentor silvarum
AAAGTCGGCGAAAAGACAATGACATCGAGGTAGCACAAGCATATTGACCTATTTAAGCCGTGAAGGAAGGCGTCCATCATTCGTTCGAATGTAGCGGGAGCATTGCATAGCCCGAATGGCATCACTTTAAACTGTTAGATCTCATCAGGTGTAATAAACGCCGTCTTTTCACGATCCATGTCGTCAACTGCAATATGCCAATACCCGGAACGAAGGTCTATAGACGCAAAATACTGGGAACTACTGAGACAGTCAAGGGCGTCATCTATCCGAGGTAAGGGGTACACGTCCGTTTTTGTTACTTGGTTAAGATTCCGGTAGTCGATACAGAAGCGCCTGCTGTCGTCCTTCTTTCTAACGAGCACGACAGTAGATGCCCATGGGTTCGAGGAAGGTTCGATGATATAACGGGCAAGCTTTTTGTCAACTTCCTTCTGTATAACTTGGCGCTCAGCGGAGGAGACACGATAGGGACGTTGGTGTATGGGTTTGGCATTGCCGGTGTGAATCCGATGCTTGACAACTGTTGTTTGGCCCAGTGGTCGGTCATTGAGATAAAAAATGTCCTGTTAAGACATGAGCAGTTAACGAAGCGCGTCCACGTGTTCGGCCGGAAGGTCAACGGGGACAATCTTCGTTATGTTATCTAACATCGTACGGTCCGAATCAATAGCGGTAGGAGGTGGTGCAGGATCAGTTATGACGGAAACATGATAGTCGCAGGCTGAAGCTAGGGTTGCAAGAGGTGTGAGAGGTGTGTGATACCCTGTGGTATCACTTGAGGGCATAGTCCAAAATTCACAATAGGGAGAAATCTGGCATTGACCTTTATACTGATGACCGAGTGCGGGAACATGGCATTCTGCCATGTTCAGAACATGGCATTCTGCCAGGACGGTGGTAGCGTTGGGCGACACGATGTAATCGCCATCGTCCACAGGGAGATCAGGAGAAACGTCGATGTAAGTCACGGCTGGATGTGGTAGGCGAATGTAATCGGCGGAACACAGCCGACTCGGCTCAGGAACAGAAGGCTCAACGGCATCAGGTAAGGCAGGCTGCAGAGCAGTCAATAAGAGCCGAATGTGCAGAGAGAAAATCAAGTCCTAAGATGATATATATATATATATATATATATATATATATATATATATATATATATATATATATATATATATATATATATATATATTCATTCCATGTGAATATGCGGTGCAAACTCACGGGCGACAATTTGTAAATTGCAATAATGTGCCCTGAAGTAATTTATTAAGGCTTAATTAAGAGAGCATTTCCGGAGCTTTAGCAAACACGTTTCGAGCACGTGTGCTCTTCACTATATATATATATATATATATATATATATATATATATATATATATATACACGCGTTGCTCATCGGCGATAAATTGCAATATGTGCCGTAAAGTAATTTATTAAGCAATAAGACAGTATTTAGGGCGCTTAGTAAACAACACTTTCCGTACACGTGTCCTCTTCCCTTGTATATATAGTTGAAAAAATAACAATTGCAAAGAACATATTGCAATTTACAAACTGTTGCCGGTGAGCTTGCCACGCGTATCCACTTGGCATGAATATATATATATATATATATATATATATATATATATATATATATATATATATATATATTCAGAATTCAGAATATTCAGAATTAAGAAAGTATTTAGTGCACTTTTTTAGTTAGTTGAATATGTGTTTCGATGTTTCGTGCGAGTAATGTCCGCCTTTATGAATAATCCAGCTCAAGAACTAGAATTGTGTTATTTGCAACAGGCGATTAAAATAGAAATTATGTAGGCACTTCACCAGTTCTTACGATGCGCAAATACGAGAGCATTATTTGTCGCTGAGTGTGTCGTTGAGTGATATGCTGAGTTTTGTTCGCGGAGCTCTCATTAAAGTGGTGTTTCACGCACATTGCGTTGAGTGTTCTTTCTCCGTGACACCACTTTTCAGCACGATGACACCACTTTGCCGAGCGATGGCAGTACTTTTCCGAGCAGTACTTTTCATCGGGGTCGCAGGCAAACTCCAACTCATACCCTGGGAGGATGTCGTAGTCGTCGTCCGACGGGTATCTGAAGCGCGTTGCATCTTATTCGTCGATAATGGGCGCCTGCGACAGTGTCTGTGGGCTCCCGACAACACGAAAGGCATTGCGAGCGGCTCAGGGGCTTTAGCTACGCAGTAGGGAGCCTAAATGCAACAGTGTTGCATGTGGGCTCCCTACTCTGCAGCCGCTCGTTCTGCCATCTAGTGAATCGCCCGCCCTGCAAAGCTTCACGTATATATATATATATATATATATATATATATATATATATATATATATATATATAATGCAACGGTGGTGCAGTAGTTAGCGCGCTCGGCTACGGAGCGGTGACAGTGGCGGTAGGACAGAGGGTTGAATGCTCACCGTGGCCACTTTTCTTTTTAGATAGATGAAAATGACGTAATTTCTGAAGGCGGCGGGGGGTCACACAATGAGCCAATTAATGCTCTCGCCTTAAAATGTTCCGTAAAACTTT
This sequence comes from Dermacentor silvarum, assembly GCF_013339745.2. NCBI lineage: Eukaryota > Metazoa > Arthropoda > Arachnida > Ixodida > Ixodidae > Dermacentor > Dermacentor silvarum. The sequence goes on from NC_051155.1 coordinate 234,988,397, forward strand.
AAAGAAATTTGCGGATCCCACAGCACTATGTGAATCGGCGTAAGTGAAACTTTTGGTGCTGTTTGCTTTGAGTCACGATAATTAGCGGTGACGTTGAAGGTGAATGTTTTTATTCAGAGTTTAGCACAATACGAGAGTGGTTAGTTGATGGTAAATGCTACCTTGCGTGCCCATCTGCTGTTTGCGTAATACACGGAACACACAGAGAGACGTGTTTGCTTGAGACATTGTTGTGCTCTATTGCTCAGAATCTTTGAGAAGGTCAGCATTGTCGTTGTCTCACACGGCACATGGCATCGTGGCTGAAGTGTTCAACTTTAATTGAATTATGCGGCTACTACTGCGCAGTAAGAAGGACACACAGCGAGAAGTGTTTGCTTGAGGCGTTGTTGTGCGCCATTATTCATAACCTCCGAGAAGGTTAGCATTGTCATTACCTCACACGGCAGATCGCATCGTGTGCCGTGTGAATGCGGCTTTGCGTCTGCATGCCGTGAGTCAGTTGTCCGCTTGACAAATTTGCATGGTGTTTATTACATTGCGATAGGAATTATATGGACACAGCAGGTGCATTTCTGCCGTGGCCGTCGCCGTGAGGTTCCGTATAAAGTCCAAGGGAGATAATATCGTCGCCGCGCGCCGTAGGCTGTATACGTGCGAGCGAAAGCGTGCGGGGGTGAGCCGGCTGTCGCGGCTCAATCTCGCGCGCGCAAGGGGGAAGCGCGAAGGAAGCGCGCTGTTTTCCAGTCGCGCGCAACGCTCCGGAGTGAGGGGGGGGGGGGGGGGGGGGGGGGGGGGGGGGGCGTTCTACTCCGGGCGGTCCGAGCGGCCTCGCGCGCCCGCCGGGGCCGCAAGGCTCCGGGGGGAGGTCACGGAGGGGGGGTGTTCTACGCCGCGCGCGCCTGCATGGGCCGGTATCTTGAAAGCTATCAGCGGCGGGGACAGAGTCCGCCCTGCGCTGTGTTTTCGCGGCTTAGTTCGCGTTGATGCGAGCGGCAGCACAAAGGTAGATTCCCTCGCTGCTACTGCGGCGCTTACTTACTAGTAAATGTTACGCAAGGTAAAATTTACCATCAACCAAGTGTTTTGACAGCGAGTTTCCGCGGTCATCCAGTGCGATGCGTTCATGTTTGCTTGTGTGCGCGTGACACCATGCTTGTTAATTTAGTTAGTGTGCCTATGTTCACAAGTTTATACGGCCGACTTTGTATAGCTGTCCACTAATTTGCCATCGTAATCGATGCTTCGCCTTTCGGGCGAAACTGGGATTTTTTTTTCAGAAATAGCAGAAATGGACGGCACCGTCCCTTGAACTTAAATTTATCCATTTGGTCCGTAACCACTGACGTCTCTAGTAGTAGCCTTTCCTCACCCTCTCAAGTCACCTTTTATCGATCTCGCCCTTCCCAACATGTATGGGAACTGCGAGCGAAGACCATGATTCACTCGTTTCGTGGCTGTGTCGGTTCTACCAGTTCTCTGCCTCCTCTCCCAGCATTCAGTCTGGGTTGTTGCACTGCAGTTTCTGAAATGCTTTTTTTTTTTGGAGAGGGGGGGGGGGGGGGTCGCGGATAATTACAGCTGTCCAGGTGATATTGTGCCGACGCACAGGGAACTCCAGAAGGCATTGTGACGACCGTCGATGGAAAGGTCCAAACGACTTTCTAGCATCACCTTTCATCTCTGCCACACTCCTGCCATGTAACTGCACGCTCTTAACCACCTCCCGACGGGGCGTGCAAGACAGCAGCAGTGGAAAAGTCGAAGGAAGAGGCAAAGAAATCTTCACTGATCGCCCCGTAATATGCTGTAAGTGTAGGATATACATACCTTACGTATACAATAAGGGCGCAGCCTATACATATTTTCATCGTGGAGAGTATAGTTCAAGTGTAGACGTAAACATGGTTGAACAAAACAGGTACAGTGATGTAGCAGAGGCTCTTCCTAAACCACACTGTTAGAGATAATCTATTCGTCGAGGCTCTAACGGTCTCACCGGTGTGTATGGGGTAGTAGCCTGTGAGCAGCGCCGCCCGAGAAGGAGTGCAGAGGGGCTGGACGTAGTTATTGGCCAGCACAACGCCATCCATGGCGAGCACGTCGATGTTGGGCGTCGGGATCTGGTCCGAGCCGTGGTAACTCACGTCGTGCCAACCCTGCGCCGCCGAGCCGTGGCGGGAACAGCCACGCCCGAACAAAGGCCAAGGTTGTACACACGCATGGCGGAAATGCGGATCGCTGTGTTAGACGCCAGTGCAGCGGAGAAGCTATAATCACGCTAATTTGGTTCCGCATTTTCTTGCTTTGTTCCAGACAGGCGACACGTCTAGTTCTCAGTTTCCTTCATTTATTGAGGGAGCCTGCAGTGTTTTGTCCATCTGCCGGACAGCTTTGTCTGGTGAGTACACGTGCAACACGCGAGGGAATCGCTGTAGCGGGCAACGAATATGGGCCCGTGTTCGCGAAGGCGTTCGCGCAGTAAAACGCCTCAAATAGCCAGTGGTAAATGACAAAGTATTCTAACAAACGAAAACCTTCGTGAATTTAGGCTGTAGTCCCGTATCCACAAAATGATTGGTCGACCTAGAAGGACAAGCAGGAATAGGCAACGCTGGTTAATCATGGTAGCGAGCATACAGTTTTGGAAGGCAGCCGTTCGACGACAGCCAATTTATAGGAATGTAAGGATTTGTGTAAGGATTGTGAGAACCCGAGGCTGCACTTCGACGGACCGAGTGTGGTCTACCCGGAAACATCGCGAGCCTCACAAAGAAACAATTATTGGACACACCAGGCGAATTTCCGCCATCTTCGTCGTCATCGCCGACAGCGTCAGCGTGATGTACCGTGTATAGCCCAAGAGCGATAGTGTCGCGACCACGCGCCGTATGCAACAGGTGCGAGGCGAAATTTGCGAACGTGAACCGAGTTTCTTCTTAGCGCAAGTGGTGGTCATTTTCTCGCCGATGCGAAAATGTTATCCTTTGTTTAAGCAACCTTTTATTTTGTTATCTTTATAAAATCGCTTCTCACGGAAACATATTGACCTTATGAAAGCTTGTACCAAACACCTGTTTTGCACCATACATATACCTTTAACCAGCTGACCAACAATATTTTTGACTGACTGCATCTCGCCTAGTTTTTAGAGGAACCATTTACTATGCCCTTCGGTATGTACTTGAGCAATATAAAGAAAAAGAAAGCAATAAAAACATTCTTGCCGTCTTTCTTGCCATTTAAAGCGTTAACGAGATCCGCAGTAGTAGCGCCCACACCGTACTAATGTAGCTTGCTTAGAAAAAATCATACCTCCCTTCCACTCCGCGAAGAAGGTCGAGCAGTGAAGCTGTTAGTTACACCGAGTGCTACATGTGCATGTGTTGCACGTGATGCAATTGCGTAAACATAAGTAAACACAGATCTAGGACACGACCTTATATTATATTGAAACGTTGCGAGGCGAGTAGAGGCAGCGACTTCCGACGCTACTCGACGAGTGTCCAGTTCTCTGGTCGAAACCTACCGAGCCGCCGCCAGAGGCATCGTCTGGACTCTGCAGTCACGGACACCGCTTGCGTTCGGTGCGAACGCGGGGAAACGCGGACGGCGTCGGGAGCAGCTTTGCAGGTTCTGCGTTATCCGAAAGGGCGCGCTGCACAGAAACACGTTCTCTTACACCCATGGCTTCTCCTCCTCGCGCCCAGCGCGCCCTCTCATTGGTCGCCTCCTCCCCCCAGCGCGCACCATCTCATTGGTCGCCTCCCCCCAGCGCGCCTTTCCTCCTCCACTGGTCACGTGACCTGCCCTCCCCCGGCGCGGCTCTCATCCTCTCCTTGTCCCGTGAACTGCGTGACACCGGCGGACGGATGGACGGACGGCGCAGCCTCAACCTACAACAGCTCCACTGTTAATATGGCATGCTGAATCGAGTCAAATCAATATGAACTTCCTTTTATTGCGATAGCAATTATATGGACACTCCAAAACAGATTTCTGCCGTTGTCGTCGCCGTCGCCGTGAGGTTCCGTATGACGTCAATGGAGATGAAATCGTCGCCGCGCGCCGCCGAACGCTGTATGTGCGAGTGAAAGGGCGCGAGGGACGCGCGCTTTCACGGGGAGCGAACCCACGGCGGTGAACAAACGCGCGTTCTGCGCCGTGCCACCTTAAGGGCTGCAGAAGTAGGCGTCTCTTTCCTCCTTCACCAACGCGGCGTTGCCTTTACAATCACCATATATGTAGAGCAAACGCACCTTCTTCCGACGCACCAAAGGCCGTGGGGGGGGGGGGGGGGGGAGGCGGAGGGAAGGGAGGCGACGTTTAGCTGCGGCACCAAGTGCCTATTTATATCAGAGGCTCCGGCAACATTCACCAACGCCGCACGCATTTTGTGCGAACGCGGGCAAAACGCCGACGGCGTCGACAAGTTCTGCGTGTGGCCGGTGCTGCTGCATGTCCAAGCTTATACAGCTGATAAAGCTACTATCATTACTCCGTATAGCTCTCCACAAATTTGCTATCGCAATAGATGCTTCGCCTTTCAGGTGAAACTGCGACAACTTTTTAATATAGTGTGCGCATGAAAAAAAGCAGACCGACCTGGTAATTATGCTTTCTAAGATTTTGGAAAATACTGGGACCACCGATGACAGCTGATAGTTCGATATATTCTTCTTACGTACTTTGCTATTTTAAACCGAAGTCACCATCGCGATAGCTAACTGTTGTGGAAATATCAGCACGGCCTCTAGTTGGGTATGATACATAGATTGTATGAAAGAGCACCTGGTATAAGGGCAGCCCGTCTCGGGAATCCCTTGTGGGAGATAATTTTTGCTAGTTAGTTTAATAAGTGTTTGTTTTAATCGCTGATATACAACGCGTGCGCAGTGCCACTATGATCATTGCATCCGCTAAGGAGTTTCAAAGCACTTTCTCCATGATTAGAGCTCTGTGTAGGGGATGGTGTGCGAGCATTTACCATGGTCCCGAAGAGCCACTTGGGCCACCTGATTGAAACAAGCAGTCAGTGAAATTGTGACACGGTTTGTGAATAAAGATATCTATACTATCATACATCTATCGCTGCTATTCCTGCCACCAGAGACGCATCTCGAAGGTAGCGAAAAGTCTAATACCGCAATGGTGTCGTGAAGTATTGTCACTGTTATTGCTGTAAACTGAATTTTACAAGATCTATCGTTAGATATGTTATCTCAAAGGAATGAAAAGGAAATTTTCTTGCGCACATAGCACTAATAACTAGCTAGAAGCCGTCCAGGCGCTCTCTTTTGTTGATTTTCCTTAAACATTTTTCGCGTGTGCATTAAAGTGGATAAGACGACCGAAATATATATGTGGTTAGGACCGTTTTAAACAGCGTACTATCTAATTATAAGATTGCTATCCTCAGCGCTATTATTCCAGATGGTTTCATTAGTGGCTAAATTTAGTGCTGTATACAGCAGCGCCAGTAAAGAAATAAAGAAATAACTAGTGAGCCTCGCCTGCTATTATTTATATTGCATCAGTGAACACCAGTTAACAATGACTATCGATAATCTAAGCTCGTGGAGGCAGGGAAAACAGCGTACTAGCAAATTGTAAGATTGCATTCCTCAGCGCGATTATTCCAGATGGCCTCATTAATGGCTAAATTTAGTGCTGTGTACAGAGAAAGAAATAACTACACAGCCTTGCTTACTATTATTTATACTGCATCAGCGAACGCCAGCTAACAAAAGTTATCGATAACCTAAGCCCATCGAGGCAGGGAAAACAGCTTACTATCAAGCTGTAAGACTGCTTTCTCCAGCGCGAGTACTCCAGATGGTCTCATTAGTGGCTAAATTTAGTGCTATTATACAGGCAAAGCTTAGCTACTTAGCATTGCTTACTATTATTTAGACTGCATCTGTGAGCACCAGTTAACAAAGACTATCGATAACTCAAGCTCATGGAGGCACCGAAACCATTACTTGCTTTTTAGGGCACCACGATGGTGCTCCTTACGAGCCTTTACTCAAGGTGGTGCTGAAGTAGTGTTTTGTCTGCGAAACATTATAATCTTTCTTATCATACGTTATTAAGCCTGTCCTCCAGTTCTGGGTCAGGGCAGAAGCAGGTAATTAAGGACCCTCATGCGCAGTTATTTCAACACACTCAATACAGGATGAAGAAGCCTAGTGCAGTATTATTCTTTCTCGCAGGAAAATTTCGAGCGTTGGTGTGGCACGGTCGAAATTTTCCCGCAGGAGCGTGTGGAGGCGGTGTGTTGCTGGAGATCGCTCGCCGGTAACAAAACAGCACAACCAACTTAGTTTATTTACGTATACGTGAATATACACCCCTCCCTTCCCATGATTATCAAATTACGGTTTTGGATATGCATATATTATACATTGATATTATTATGTATAATAATATATGTATAATACCGGAATAATATGCATAACTACTAGGACGTTGTTTGGACAGAGTAAATTTCCACGAATATTTGTGCATTCTACTGAACTGTCTACAGAAAGAGCAAAAAAAGGAAATGTTAATTACGGAAAAGCAAATATAAGCCAGACCTTAACCTAGTCCTAATTGCTGCTCGTCTACACGTAAACGCCTATTGTCCATGGAGTGAATTGGTAGTCTTTCGTTCGTAAGCGTTCTTTGCCACTGGCCGGTTGCCTTCGCTAATATTATGCTCAACATCTGGATTGACTACAATTATCTCTTGCGAGCAATGCTAGCGTATAAGTACTCTGTGAATACGGGCCCAGATTTTGCTAGCGAAAGCAGTACATACGTGCTTGTGACAAGGTGACATCGGAGTAAAATCCTGTGTGTTAGAAACACAGTGCAAGCGGATACGCGGAGAAGAAAAAAGCGACCGGCCGGTCACATCTTTCTTGTCCGCGTATCTGCGCTGTAGGTGCCCATTCGCTTAAGCGCCAGTTCGGCTAAAAGCTTATGGACACTCGCTGGTAATCGGTGTCCTCGACGTGCACTGCATCCGCGCACGTGATACTTACCAGATCGTCAGCGAGAATCATCACGATGTTGGGTGGCTGCGCTGCTCGTGTCAAGGGCAGCAGGAGCGCGACCCACGCGGTCCAACACTGAAGCCTGCGGGGCATGGTTGGCTGCCGGTAGCGGGATGCAAACTGCAGCATGCGGAATCCGTGAGAAGACCCTTTACGGGGCCGTGTCCGTGTTACTCAGAATCGATAACGTTTAGTATGACCTTTTTTTTTTTTTTTTTTTGCTCTTGAGGAGGTTCTGAGGAACCATCTGAAATGGTTCACAATAATTACTTTTGAAAAATACGCGAGACGCTGATGTCAGAAGCAGTAAACATTGTTCCTTACTTTGAGTCGCGCTACAACCCAGTGCTTAATCACCGTAATAGTGCAAACGACGAACAAAGTGAACATCACGTCAAGGCGGCACGGACGCGTCTGTTGACACACTTGTGGCCGCGATGAATTCGACAAACCTGCTGCAGTCTTCGATTCCTCTTTTTATTGCAGCTAAATATAGTTAAATAAGACAGAAAATGGCTTTACCCTAGAAACAATCTTCAACCGTTATTTCTACAACGCAAAGGACAAATAACTAGAAGAGACACAGAAATGACCGGACTTCGGTGTCCCCTCTAGTCTTCGTGCTGTGCGGTGAAAAAAACAACGAAGGAGCACCAACTCGCCCAATTTAGCGCTCTTTCAAGGTTCGACCGCTTGCAGGCTTTATTCTGCAGCCAAGGTGCCAGTCGCCTTTCGCCTTTTCGACACATTTATTTGATGAAAATCAAGTTTACTCTGCAGCGGCACGTTACTTGTTACGAAGTACTAAGCTGACAACAATCACGCGAGCCAAAATGCAGCTGGAAGCTTCGAGCAAAAGAGTCCAGTTTCTGTGGAAGTCAATATATTAACGTACCTGATGATGATGATGATGATGATGATAATGATGACGATGATGATGATGATGCCTCAATCAATGGCACAACCGAGTGTGGGGGATAGGCCACGAACCGGGTTGTATTATGATAGAAATTTAAAATAAATTAGTTTAGAAATAAATAAGTAATAACAATTAAAGGAAAATAAATAAATAATTGAAAATGTGAAACGAACCGATAATAAAAGAATTAAGTAGTCTATGCCAAGTTAGTCAGCCTTACCTAGATAGGAGTATTAATATGAATTTAATAATTAATTAAATACAGTAAAGGATAGACGTAAATTTTGAATAATAATATTAACACTAATATAATTGTGATTTTGAGACATTACTTTTTGAATTTGCTAAATCTGTAATTTATTGAAGAATAAATAAATCAATCATGGAAAGATGGGAAAATATTAATAAGGCAATCTTTTTGTGTCACAAAGAAAATTATAAATTGCTCGGAAAACATTCCCGTGGCCATATCCTAACACCGTGGCTCCAAGTGAGAGTATAACTGGACTGCTTAAAGGCAGTTCTAGATTGCGAAGTGGGATTTCCAAACATCGTTGTCGATGATTAGAAAAGCGCCGACACGATAACAAAAAGTGATCGATGGTGTCTGGTTCATTGCAGAGGTAGCATAATGGGGATGCCGCCAGACCACATCTGTGCAAGTAAAAATTTAGTTGTGGAATACGGCAACGCAGCCTTGTAATGGTTACTTCGAATTGCCGGTTAGGACACCACTGTCTGTTCCAAGAATAATTTAGATGTATAAAATCTGTAGATTTTGCTAACGCGAGGCTTTTCTTGTCTTCGCTCAAAGAAAGCTGTCTATATCTGGCTGCAGTGATATGCGCAGTTGCCGGCAGCACAGATATTGCCGGACCTTTTAAAGAAGCTCGTGCTAAAGAATCAGCTATTTCATTAAGTTGGATGTCTCGGTGGCCTGGTACCCATACTAAATGAACTAACCTTAAGTGGGGTGGAGCTAATGTGTAAAACGTGTTCAAAGCTGTCGAATTTGTAGACGCGTTAAGCGCGCTGCATACAGAAAGGGAATCTGTGAAGATAACAACTTTTGTGACATTTAGCGGTAACTTTCGCAATGCAAGAACTATTGCCAGAAGTTCGGCCTGAAAAACTGATGTGTAATCGGGCAGGCGAAGTGAAAAAGACCAATCGAGGGATGGTGAGTAAATTCCTACGCCTGCCTTCTCTTCACACGAGGAAGCATCAATCGCTATTACATTTATTGGGAAATGGGCCAAATAGTCTTGCAAAAGGGCATTAAAATATGTTGGTGGCAGTAGTTTTGCGTTATTGGGGAAAATGTCCGCAAATTCTATTTTAAGGGACAATGTGAACCTATCAAACGGAATGATTTCTCTAATACGAACATTTAAAGGTGCTAATTGTGCCTGCACAAATACAACCTGCGGAGTATTAAACCGGGACCACGTGTTCTCAAAAAATCAATTTGGTTCACTAATAAATATGTATTCTGTACGTCTAAGAGGAGATTCATAAGTCCTTAAGTAGGTTTGAACCGTGAGCATGTGGAATCTCGTGTGAAGAGAAGGTAATCGTGCTTCCTGGTATAACACGCTATTAGCAACGAATTTAAGCAGACCTAAGCATAATCGAAGAGCTTCTCTTTCTAAAAGAAGAAGGCGTCTTATTTTATATTTTGCACTTCCGGAAAACAAAACACAGCCAAATTCTAGAATCAGTCCTACATACATACGGTAGATCATAATTAATGAGTCACTTCGCATACCAGAACGCCGGTTACTGATTCTACGTAATAAACCTACAGCTCGTCTCCCTTTCGTTGCAATATTTTCTATGTGAGAACGCCAGTTAAGTTTTTCATCATATGTGATACCCAGGTACTTAAGCGACCCTACCTGTGGGATGGTTCTCTGATCATATACTAATGATAAATGTATCGGTCCGGAAAGCGGAAAGACAAGGGCTGCTCTTTTGTTTACGTTTAGTGACAGGTGAAGGGTGGGAAGCCACTTCTCTAGAATACATAGGTACGTTTGCAAGGACATGTAAAGGGAATTAACGTACCTTCAGTCTCGCCTGCCGTTTTCTTCTTCTATCTTCTTCTTTTACTCTTCATGGTCAAATTCATTCAAACGCACCAGCGAAATGACGATGCTGAGGGTGTGCAAAAATTCGGTAATGCGTATGAAAACCGCCCATAGCTTCTGCTACGCTTAAATGTAAAAAAAAGAAAGAACTATGAGAAATAAGTTATAATTTATGCATTAAAGATGGTGTCTGCATTATTCTTCAGTTACCTTTAGCGGCGTTTTAATGGCTATATATTATATGCGTGGCATTTCGTATGACACTTTAAATTCCTATTTATATTTCCTTTATTATTTTTTACACTCTTATATACTAAATCGACACTTGTGTTCAGGTTCACTCAACTTGAGAGCGCACTTAGTAACTACAAATGGCGCCATTGTTACCAGGACCTATATGATAATCGAACTACAGCAAACTACAGCTGAATTACCGCATATATATATATAATAGAAAAACTGCCACATCTAAGAAAAGAAGAAAAAGAAGAAAAGCGTACCGCAAAGTGGGGTAAATTAGACCTCTCGAGGTTTAAATCTTGTACGATCTTTAAGCAAACCTCTAGAGTTCCGGGTGGCTCAGTCAGCTAAGGCGTTGCGTTGCTGAGCACGAGATCGCGGGATCGAATCCCGGCCGCGGCGGCCGCATTTCGATGGAGGCGAAATGCAAAAACACCCGTGTGCTTGCGTTGTAGTGCACGTTATTTGACCACAATTTTGACCACCTGGGGTTAGGTGGTCAAAATTAATCCGGAGCCCTGCACTACGGCGTGCCCCATAATCAGAACTGGTTTTGGCAGGTAAAACCCCAGAAAGAAGAAGAGTTCCTTCGGCATCGTTGTTATAAGTTTGGGTTTAAACAGTTTTTTTTAATTAGGAGTATTCCTAGAGGATGAATTTCGCTCGACCCCTTTATTAGCCCTTCTGGCTTAGCAGTTGGAAACTTAATCCAGCTTTGCTTAACGAATACGTTTTGTTAATACCATAAATACTTAATACAATAAAAACCATAAAGAATTCGGCAGAACCCATCTCACGATGACTGTCAGCTGTAATGCGTTTGGCATTGAATCAATAGAGCGACACAATGTATTGCCACCGTCGAAACGAATTATGTACGAGGCGTTGTACTGCAGCAGGATTCCTTTATCGAGCTTGCCTAAGAACACTCGACGCTATCTGGGCGTGACCTCCGACATATATGGCGCGCCGGTGCGTGGAACGCAGAGAAACGCGTCAGGCGGCAACCGAGCTCCTTTCTCGGGCTTCTTTCTGGACAGCTGCGCCATCTGGTGTCGCTGCCACGAAGTCTGCGTATGACCTCCGAGACGAGTAGTGTGGCGCACCGGAGCCACCGAAAGCTGAAAATTATTCCTTCGCTTGCCGCACACTCAGTGGCACATATTCAGTGCATCGGCGAGAGGTGGAGGGTTCATTGAAGAACGCCACATACCCAGTGCATTCGTGGCACAACCTGCGAATGCGCCGGGTTGGTGTCCTTGAGGTATCGTTCCGACGTGGGTTCGATTCCGCTCAGCATCGGAGAAATTTAAGGGATTTTTTGGGGGGATTGTAGACCGGCGCATTTGCAGTGGCACCTACTTATTCACCCAAGTTGGCGTCAAAGACGTTCATTGAAGAGAAGCACACACCTACTGGCACACACCCAGTAAGCTAAGTTGACATCAAAGAGTTTCATTGCGAGACCAGCAGAGACCGAGTGGCACATATCCACTGCGCCAAGTCGGCGTCAGTGAGATTCCTCGAACAGCGGTACGTACCCAGTCCCGTATCTACAGTGAGGGACGTCGGCGCGAAAGCACAGCAGCCCGATGCGATATACCTAATCAACCGCAGAGACTACCCAGTGAGGTAGGTGGGAAAACTATAGATACAAAGATAGATAAAACTCCCCCCTCCCCACCCGGAAAATGTGTGAAGTACCCTAATAATGATAATGCATTAAAAACCCGCGTATAATACTTTTTCAATGCGATTAGCATTAATTGGGAACTACCCCCCCCCCCCCCCCCGCGCCATTCGCGTTCTAGGCCGCCTTGCCTTGCCTTTCTTAATGCTCGATGGCTCCATAAAATTTGATTTGATTTGATTTGATGTAGGAGCCGCGGAATCATAGCTGCTGAGAGCATGGGCAACCGTGCCGGAAAGCGGAAGTTTAGTGTTAACGAGGTTAGCGTGTAGGATTTCAAATGCGCATGACGGCGCCGAAGACCAGATTCTGTGGGGGAGACATCTTTGAAAGAAACTCTCTTTCGACAGTGCAACCGACGAGGATGGGAACGACAAAGGTACCGAATGCATTTATCATCGCTATATATCATTATAAATTTTTTTGTTTCAATATTCTCCAGAAATGACAATTTGAATACTAGAATTCATCCATTTGCTTTTCCCTCAGGACAATCAATGGTGTCTCACACTTAAACCATAAATCTCACTCACAAAATTGCACTGGCGTTTTGTGATGTGACTACGTGCCCGTGCGCACGGTATAGCGGTTTCATCAAACAGTCCCTGCGGAAAAGCAAGCGGTTCACCTGAGGCTCGCCTCTCGGAGCAGTGCGTATCCCAAAGGTTAGCGCGCAATAATCAGCGGGGTCTGTTGACGTGTCGTAGAAAGAACACGCGTGCTGGTACCGCCACTGTTAGTCCCAGTAACAGATGAAGAGCTTGGTCTTCCACAGATACTGTTTGATGGCACTGCTATTCCGTGCTTGAGGGTGCGTTTGATAACTACGTTTACTTAACTAATTACATGTCATGGATTAAAAAAACTAACACAAAAAAAAACACGGGTGGTTTTCTAATTGCACTCACTCCGGACAACATGCGCTCACTTCGTCTTGTTCGCGTGGGAGGAATCCGTCCCTTTTTAAAGCTCGGTGCATGATAGCTGGTACTGCCGTATAGAGCCATTTGCTAACCGAAGCCAATATGTGTAGTTCGCAAAGGGCACTAATGCAAAAGTGGGTTCAGTTACGTTCGAGTCAAGTTTTTTTCTTTGCCGTTTTCCTATAGTTAGCACGTATTTTATTTAGGGTATAGTTCACTACCGCGCTTCTACTTAAACAACTTCGCAGAACCAGCGGCTCACATCGTACATCGCGTTTCATTTGTTTACTGGGGAGCTGCTAGGCTGAGCATAAAGCAGATTAGATAAAATTAGTGCCCTGATTCTTAATTCATACCCTGCAACCTGAATTGAACAACATACGATCGGTTCCAATTCGAGATGTTTTCCTTCATATCGCATTGGTGGGAAATATGAGGCTTTAAGTCTGTGCTGCTGACTTACTTTGTTGCAAAGCGGGACTTCGCTGTTGCGTTCGCTGCCATAGGACAACAGCAAGAAACAGCGTACACTTCGTACTTATTGTGACGTTATGAAAACACCAACAACACAAATAAAAAGCTCACGAAGCACCCCTGACGACTGTTTTGTGTTCAATTGTTTGTGAAAATGTGCTCTCAAAAGGAGCCCGTTCTTTCTATGCGACGTTCCAGCTAATGGCTTGCAAAATATGTGGTTAATTCAGGAACTGCAGCAGACATTCAATCTTACTGAACTTTCACCACAGTGTTCTTTAGGATGTTGCTTGGAAATATGAGTTGGTATTTAAAAAAGATTATGCGTGGCTCTGCTACCGCAAACACCAGAGACCAGCGTAGCTGGGTAAAGCCTAGTAAAGTAGTGGCAAACCACACACTTAGTTTGCTGGCGCTCAAGATTTCTTCGCGATGTTCTGCGTAGTATCGCGGTGAATTCAACCGGCCACGTTCACAAGCCTCCGGATCCTCATTTCTTCGCCTACGCGAACTCTCGGCTTCCCTCAATCTAAACTTGGGATGTTTTCTTCTGCAACGCTTGGTTTCAGCTTCCCTAGCTCTCGCTTCAGTCTTTCAGAAGCAACTAGTGTCCAGTTCTCTGGTCATGCATGGTATTGCACGTTAAAAAACCCCAGGTGGTCAAAATTAATCCGGAGCCCGCCACCTATGGCGTGCCTCATAATCTGAACTGGTTTTGGTACGTAAAACCCCAGAAAGAAGAAGTTCTCTGGTCGAAACCTGCTGAGCCGCCGCCAGACGCATTGGCTGCAGTCCAAATTAGCAAATTAAATCCTTTGAAGTGACAGGGCCTTGGGGCAGTACGTTTATGTACCAGCAGGTCTAAATTTTTGGGAAACTGGGCTCTTCAGAGCAGCGACGAATCGCCATTCTTCCTCATGGTCCGCTGTCTTCGGTTATCATGGGTGTCGCATGTCGGAACGCCACGCGTGAAAGGACTACAGAGCATTTAAACATAGCCACAGAGCCGTGTAATCAATTCGGAAATTAACTATTGTATTCATGTAGAACAAGTGTGTAATTTATACAGGGTGTCCCAGCTAAAAGTAGCCAATGATTTAAAAACGACGGAGTGTGCTAGGAGGCTCAAACCAACTCAGTGGTATTGAGGATCGCGTGTCCTAGTCTGCGGCACTTTTCTCGTTTGGCAAAGTCAAATACTTAGTATACATGAATTGCCTAACTTTTTAAATATTCGCTTCACCAAGAAAGTGCCAATACGAAAGTTGTAGATCACATTTAAAAATGGCCGACTGAAGCGTTTGCAACTAAGTACCGTTGATGGAGTTCTTGTAATTCCCTTTAAAGAAAGCACTCGAAATACAATAACAAGCGCGTGATAGCACCACTAGGCCTCTTCGATTATCCATCCCTGACAGTCCCGGACTGCCCGAAGCAGTGCTTTCAGCCAATGAGGATTGCGTGTGTAGCTTATCGGACAGTCCGGGACTGTCAGAGACGGATAATCTAAGAGGCCCACCATTTCAGCGCTCCCAGACGACTGATCAAGAAACGAAATCCACTTGTCTCTGCAGCGCTGTCCGGGAAAGGCTTGGAGTTTCCGGTGGTCGCAAGATACGCGCCAGGAACTCTCGCTAGTAAGATATGATCGCGAACGAACAGAAGAACATGACAATTGTATTTTCCGTCCCGATTTAACCGTCCTGCGGTCAACATTCACTCAAGCCCGAGCTTTTTTATTGTGTCTTGTGTGTTGAGGCTTCATGATTTATGGCTTCATTGCCCAGTGGAGTGAATGATGTGTTTATGCCATGTCACGTCTCATCACCACCGCTCGCTGTGTGCGTCCGATCGCGACACGGCACGCGAGTGAGTCTCGAAAAAAAGAAAGCATGCAAACAATGTCCTTTACTGATCGGTCGTCTGGGGGCGCTGAAATAGTGGCGCTATCACGAGGTTGCTTTTGTATTTCGGGGGCTTTCGTTAAACGTAAAACAAGAAGCTCCATCAATAGTACTTAGTTGCAAACACTTCAGTCAGCCATTTTTAAATGTGATCTGCAACTTTCGTATTGGCACTTTCTTGGTGAAGCCAATATTTAAAAAGTTAGTCAATTAGTTTAAAATTAAATAATTGACCTTGCAAAAGGAAAAAAAAAAATACCACAGACTAGGACACTCGATCCTCAACACAACTGAGTTGGTTTGAGCCTCCTAGCACACTCCGTAGTTTTTAAAGCATTGGCTACATTTAGCTGGGACACCTTGCACATGCAGATTGTACCTATGTCTATCTTTGCAAAGCGGTCAAATGGGGCATGAAGCATCGCTATACGGCAGTGCTAAAGCTCTAATTACATCGCTGAGAGCATCTTAATATACCCCTCCGCTGTTTAAGGGCAGTTAGTCAACAGAGAAAACAGCAAAGCATCTTATAGGGCGTAATCAGATTGTCCTAGAAGCATTATTTTCGATAACATTAACTTATATTGTTTCTTTTATTTCTCTTAAGATGGAAATAAATAGAGGACTTGTTGTTGCCGTTTCTTGGATTAGCTCATACTGAAATATAACACAGGAAAATGCAACGACTCTAAGGATTGAAGTCTGCTACGTAAAGTTTTAGTTGAAATAAAGTCCGCCGATGTCAGACGTGCTCGAGTAAGTTTCTCACAGATGCACGAATGAGGCACCCGTGATTACAAATGGTGTTTGTAGAGTCAGTGGACACCACATATGCCGGTGTGTTCAAAGAAGCATCGAAGTTCTCTGATTGTTTTGTGATGCACTGATTATGATGGTGACAGACCTAACACCTTGGCCTAACACTTTGGCAAGTAAGAAAAGCGGATGTCAGTAAAAAAAACCAGTTGTCCGAAGCGCTATGTGTATCGTGCTTGGAACAGTCTGAGAGTAGGTGGTGTACGTCCTCGCCATCGTGGCCGCTAGAACATTAGGCGAGAACACGCGCTTAATTCGAACTATTGAACTGTTTGGTGTAAGCATTTCAGAGGCTCGGACGATGTAAGAGGCTGTCAATGCCTTATGGGAGCTGAGGATCTAGTTGGTGCTCAAGGCGTTGGTGAACTGCGTACTATATTGAATTCGTTGTGCTTTCTGTGAACCAGTTCGACGCACACAGGTCTCTCTAAAAGGCCTCGCAAGATGCGGTGTTTGTCTCATTATTACTAATATTATTTGGGTTTGAAAACATATATACACATGACAGGAAAGGGAACGCGAGGAGCAGGCTGGCAACTGCCACCGGAAGGGGCACAACGCCTACTTCATTGGAACATCAGAATAAAGCGGGCTTTCGAGTTGTGAAAAGTGGCGTTTGCCAACACGTCCGATATTTAATTTCGAGTACCAAAGGGCTTAGAACCTACTGGAGTGTCACATGCTGTTTCAGCACTGCAGCTTGAATAAGTTCCTTCAGAAAAGTGTACGTTACATTTGGCGTTGTTCGCCCCATAGTGATATTTTCCATACAAGAGCCGCCAAAGCACTGCAGATGGCGACCCATTTTCTTGGCGTCTTTGATAGTTTGGTAAAGCCGGTGACCAGTAAACTGGCTGCAAGCTCCGATATGTTGTTGACAGGGACAGATGTCCAATCCGTCTTGCATATTTTTCTCGTAACACTGGGATGTCAAATGCTGATGTTGAGCTTGATGCCATCTGGCCAACCAGATATGCCTGTCAATGCCCCTGGTGTGGGGGGAGGCCATCCTTGCCCCATGTGACATGGGAGTGCCAATCACGACCCCAAAATTCAAATTCACCCCGTTTAGCACAAAATTCCTTTAGGGAGCCTTGGGCAGCCATCCTCGCCCGGACTGACCTGGAGACTCAATTGAGCCTCCTCGACCAGGCACGGCGTGTGGCGGTGGCCACTGGAGTCCTGGACTAAGGACCCACCCTCCGGCCCCCTTAACCCTATTTTTCCTAAATAAAGTTATTTCTCTCTCTCTCGTAACACTGGGATGTCAAATGCTGATGTTGAGCTTTATGTGGATGGTGGCGGATGAAATCTGTCAGTATGAAATCTTGGTATCTGTGGAACCGGTGGAGCAACAAGTATGAAGTCTTGTAATCTGTGAAACCCATGATGTGAGGTAACTGCACTGCTGCGACTTCTTGGTCCTTTTTATGGCGAAGGTCTTGTATTGAGGTTTCGATTGTTGGTTGTTCCAGAAGTCAGGGAGGGCGATTTAAATCCGGATGCCAGAAAGTGCACATTGGAAGCAGTGGAATGTACTGTTGTGGTACACAATTTATGTGTTTTGGGACAACTTCCAGTTTGTAAAATGAGTGGTTCCGAAGTGTTAGGTGGCCGGCCGAAAAGATAGCGACACACTTCCACGTTACGGATCACATTGGATCACAATAAAGTGGGTTGTCGTGTTCCTGCTTGTTCCAGGTTACTGGATCAATGTTGCTTGTGGAACTCCGACACACATGTAGGCAGAGTGCTTGTAGCTGCTGGAGTTGGTGAAGAGAAGTCTAGGATATGTTATGAACTGGTGCATAATTTACAATCTTTTGTCGAATAAGGGCACAGTGGACGTGTATTACTCATTCATATTCTATGATACGTTAACATAGGCCGTGACCAGTTTGGGCACTTAGACTTGAGAGGAAACAGAAAGACCTCTTTTATAGGGTGCAATTAGGTAGTCTTAAAGGCAGTATTAATGGTGAAATTGCCTTGTATCATTTAATAATAAACGATGTCTGAATACTTGATTGACCAATGAGTTAGTTACCACTGTTTAAGCGAACACCACGTGACAACTTTACCTCTATAATGAATTGCACGTCGATGAAACTATGGGACAGAGCACAGTGTCACATTGAAAAGAAAAGAAAAGAAAAGAAAAGAAATGGTTGTATTAAGTGTAACACGATGAGAAGCCATGTGATAATGCACGCATAATGCGGTTCCCGCCTTTATTTATGCTATTTAAAGTGCTTTTTTTGCTCCTGTTTTGGTTGATATATTCTGACCACAAGATAATGCAACCAAATGAGCTGAACAGCGAGTTTAGTTAACGTGTCGAAAGTGCAGCAACAACGTACGCTGGGATAATATCACAGACAGCACGCATTCGGCAGCAAGAACGTTAGAACTTACGTTTAGTTGAGACGTTCAGAAGGAGCTGTTTCTTGTTGAATAAAAGTCACAACAGGAATTGCGATCACATTTTAATATGACTACAAATTTGTAACATCTAACGCGAAGTTTTATTGTGGACCTGAGATCAGATTGTCATCTGTCATTCTACAGCTTGCAAACTACTGCGAAATTACAGATGCAATAAATAAGAACTGAGAAACAAAGTGCCCAAGAGTAAGGAATATCTGTGCTTGTTAGGATACCTAACTCCCATGTTCAGTTTACGCTCACTGTAAGAAAGTTTATTTTGCGCAATATTTTTCTCTTACGTCATATTCAAAAGCAAGATATTGTCATGTGCGCTGGAGGGATGCTGAAAGCCCTCAAGATGTGTCCATGAGGCATGGGCGTCAGTCCTAAAGGCGAAGGAAAAGGGGCGTTTTGAATGTTACAAGTGAGCACCAAGATCATGCACCTCGTTTACGGAGGTAGAACCATGTCTAGCCCATCTCGAAGTGGCAAAAGTGAAAAGTGGCAAAGGCCTCGACGGGTGAGACGTTCTCGGTTGCATGGACCAATATAGCGTGAATTTCATTTTTCTAAATGGCGTTATCTGACTGGTCGAAGTGCAGGCACGATGAAGTCTTTGAAGTCCAAGGTGGAAGGGTTACGTCATGCGAACAGCAGCACTTGATGGTTTTCGTAGCTTGTTTCTGAAATGAGGCCCTGCGGCTGTTTTCTTCATGGTGTACCCACTACAAAATAGCCTGCACCGCTAGAGTGCGCCGTTCTTCACGGCGATATTTCCTTTTTCAGCTTGGCAATCACCTGAAAGGAATCAACATGTTAACGAACAAATCATTTCATTCCGGCACGCTTCCCTGCATAATAATAAACGCAACCTCGCATTTTGTCTTGATATTGCCGGCGATATTATCGAAATTGCCTAGCGTACATTTTTCGATGCCACGTTTTGCACTATAAAAAATAGTGACCGAATTAGTGTTATACACAGGGTAATTTATGGCAACATAACAACGCCCACCGCAGTAGTTAATTTCTTCTTGCAAATTTAGACCCTTAGCACAAAAGCAGTCTTTACTCACATTATATTCTGTCTACATGCCCCAAATTACTTTTAATCTTGGATTCGGTGAGCTCATTACCACTTATCTGTGACGGAAATAAGATATTTCGATATCTTATTTCGAGATATTTCGAAATAAGTTGTCGTAAAATCAAATTTTATCAGACTGGTGCAAATCAGTCGCGGACCTTTATGTTGGATGATATTTCTTGGTGTGTATGCTACAACATGGGCAAGGGAAACGAAACGAACATTTAGGAGCCATGCTTAAGAAAAGTTTATGCCATGTTGGTTGACGCTAGGTTAAGCAGTTAACACGTAGGGTAATGGAGAAGTGCAGTGAGAGAGAAAGTATAAGGACCCGTGCAAGGGAGTAACGTCATTTACATAGCATTTATATACTTCAGACGTGACTGAAGTTGTTTGACAGAGGCATTCTCAAACTGCATTGGCGCACGCCACAAAATGTACTCACAGATTTAAGCTTGGCAATTTCTTTCGTTTCAGATGCCCTTACGACGTCGTTAGTGATTTGTCTGACGCGCGTAGCGTACCTGCGGAGAAAAAAAAAGAAAGTGAATGAGCGGTTTGAATGCACACCACAGACAAGTGCACAGGCCCTAACAATGTGCACTTGTCAGAGTTAACAGCTTAACTGTTGATAAACGCAAAAAGCCAGGCTTCGTTAGGCTATGTTAATTGACATATTGATTTACGTGAACTTTTGCGGGTAGAGTAACATCGCAAAGTGTCCGTCGTCTCGAAGAGCTCAGCAGCGGCGTTGATCAGTCGAACTGTGGCAACGCTAAAAATTGGCAGCCCCGACACTCGACTGCACTTTCACGCACAAAACTCCCCTCTATTAGGCGTTTGTTTCAGCGGTACACAGAAACGCTTTTACGAAGATTATTTACTCGAATTGGCAGAGAAGGACCGTGACAAAATAACTGAGCCTTTACAATGCACCAAAGCGCTACTTTGCTGAGCCTACACACGGATTTATGAAAAGCGCTTTCGTTTTCCCCCCCGTGTCGAGAAATGTACGTTACTTCAGCGGAGAAGTAATCATGCCTAAAGGTCGCGTTGGCTACAAGCACTAAACGTCTGAAATCCTGGAATAGAGATTTTTAAAGTGCTTACTACAGTGTGAAAAAGTGGTCGAGTTGGCGGCTGCGGACTATGCGAGCTTCCGCAGCAACTACCTAGCGATAACTGCTGGGTCCGAAATCTATTAATTTTATAGGGCATGAACCAAGCACGCAGCGCGACTATTAGTGATCTTACTGTGGCGTGGGCTTGTACTTTCTTTTTCGCGAAAGATGGCGAATGAATTGGGTGATCAAGCTCTCTAGACAAGCGTGGTTCACACTGTACTGCTCTCGAAGCACAGAGATTGACTGTCCAAACATGGACTGTCCGAATGGAGTATATGCTCTTTTTACATTGTGCCGCCGTAGGAGTTGTTCGTATGGAGTGGTTATGTGGCTTATTCTGAGATACATTGTGCAGTTTCACGAAGTAGAGAGGGTGACATCAACTTTATATGAAGAGATGGGCGTCGTCGGCAGGACGCTTTGAATACTTTATCCTCGTGGTAGAGTGAAGAACAATCGACCACACGAGGACCGTCATAGGAACACGCATTAATGCGGAACGTCTGTCGTAATATGCAACAACAGGTTGAACTCCAAACATCTGGGACCGGATGGTTTTGCTTGAATTTTATTTCCGTTTGTAGAGCGCAAAGCTTCATTGGCAGTCTTGTAAATATCCGAAAAATTGCGTGCGAGTTCAAGAACGATAATGTTATGCCATTTTTAATATGACTCATCTGAGATATAGAAAAATGAAAAGCTCCAAAGCAAGGCTTAAGACGTGCTGAAACGAGCTCTTTAGAATTATGTTGGAGCAGATGACAAAAAAGGGGCTCTTTTAAAAGCATTCATTCATTCAAATAACTTTATTGAGTGCCCTGCGATTTGGTGGGGTGGGCCTAGACCCCGCCTAGGCTTCGGCCAAGGGTTGTTGGCCCTTGGCGGCATTGCGTGCAAAATAAATTGGAGACAGAAAACAAAATAAGAATAAGCTATTCTTGTTTTATCCAGCAATGCTGTTTCTGCTTTCCCATTCTACCTGCGCCCAACGCACTGTACGTCGAAAGATTTCTACTAGCCACTTAATCAGTCTTAAGGATTAGCCAAATTTATGCTAACCTTCCTTGCTAATTCGACATTGCGGGACAATGCGTCACTCCTGTATACCCTCATCGCCACGTGCTGAAGTAGGTTGCGGCATAAACGGCAACATTCGTACGCATGCCAAAACGAGAGGTTATTCGTACACCAGCGAGTTGACGGTCTCCTCGACGTGTTCGCTACTGGGTGAGACATTGACGAACATGAGCGTTTTGGCGGTGCCGCCCAGGGAGTCCTGCATGAGCATGGTCAGCTTGTTGTTGCGGTACGGCACGTGCGACTGCTGCGTCACCAACGCCTGGATCACGTCTCCAAGTGCTGAGAGCGACTTGTTGATGCTGTTTGTCTCCTGCACACGCGGAAAAGTCGCGCAACATGCTGGGTTTCGACAAATGCAATAAACATTTGGTGCCTCAGAATACACATCTGGCAGTCAGTAGTGTAAGGAAATGCTATTGCAAAGGGATGAAATCGAGGCATGTGGAAAGGTAGGTGCAGATTAGATGACAGACGTAATTTTTTTGACAGCATGGTGTCAAGTACTATCAAGTGAAGAAGGTGGAAAGGCGAAGGTGGAAATTTGCGGATGGTAGATTAGTGTGTTGAGAAGGACCATCATCAGCTGCGCCTGATGGTTCCCCCTCCCTTGGCCTACCTGCTAGTCGGAAAGTGCAGTCGCACACAAATGACTCCCTATAATAAAAGTTCCAACTATGTGCGTGCTCCTGCATGGGTGTCAGCCCCACTTACGAACCAGAACAACGGTCAGATTCCGCACAAAAACAGCGCAATATTGATACCCTTCTAGCTCGTCGTTGTGATCTCAAGGCCAACCGGTTCTGAGACCCTAAATAGGAATGGGACACTTAAGTAAGACAAAGTATAGGATTCCAATGTCGTGAGTAGTTGTCCACAGAAAAGCCATGTCAACGTGTTACCATATTTCACTTATATATTACAGCTCAGTGCGAGTTCCCGAGCAACAGTGATCACTTTTTATGCAAGATTAGGCTTACCTTTATGTGCTGTCCTTCAAGGCCACTCTTATCCAGTCTTTCACTGCCGGCAAGGTCAACGAGACTTAGCTGAAATAATGAATAAGAAGAGAATTCCGTTTTAGGCAATATAACATGCGCGTTTGGTTGATAGAAAAATATTCCACGGGGATTTGATCAACGTACTGATTTACTAGGCACTGTACCCTTCGCATGTGCTGCACTGTGCGTTCACATCTTTGAGTTTACACCACTAGACATTGTCATAATCCGCACCTGGGGCGCTATAGCGCAAAGCTATTCCAATCTGTTTCTATTACATGTCTTCTGTTACCCCTTCATGATTGGTCAAACATTTTTGCGGCCATGCCCATTTCGCCTGTCTGTGACAAGACGTCACGAAAACCACGAAAGCTCCCCATCTCAAGATGATTTTGCACACTGATTATGTATGGTCAGGCTCAACAAAAGAAAAGCATTTCATTCCGATTCTACGAATTTGTCATCATTAGCATTCCACGATTTGTGAAAATTTTTCGGGCCATGCCTATAGTTCGCCTATCTGCCACGTGAAGTCACAAAGCCGCGTGAACTCACCACATCAAAGTGACGTGTACGCAATAAAATCGCAATTATGCTGAACAGCACAGTTGACGAGCCACTGCAAGCTGTGCAAGGACAAGTGGACCAATCGGAGACGCCAGTACCGCTCTCCTCACTCGGTTATCTACATTCGCTGCGCTAGCTCGGCCCCACCGGTACCCTGTTCTCGTGTATGCACTCTTTGCCTCTCGCCAGTCTGTTAGTTGAGGAAACCCTGTCGGATTGGGCCCTGCTATTCACATTAAAAAATAGAAAGCGACCTTCTAAAACGAAAAGTGCATTTCATTTGGCTGTTGAAACAACCTTGCGGTTCATCACCCATGTTTGCGTCGGCGGTTATGTAAAGTTGGCGTCAGGAGAATGTAATAAAGTCAGAATGGAGTACCTTTACGTTATAGCGTCCCTGGAGTGTGACAGGTGATGACAATGCACGTAGCGTTCCTGGTTACAAATAGACATACTTATTGACCTATATTATCATTATTCTCTCATAGAAGCGTATAAACACGCTACATAAGAGACAGAGAAAGCCGCTAACAAATGCCTCCTGAAATGGACCCCACGCCCAGCTGTTGAACAGGAAGAATCAAAAGAAAAAGAGAAGCGAAAGACACAGAACAGCACGACACATCCCATGCAGAAAGAAAAAAATCACTATACACGAAATTCAACTACCGTAGCCGAAAAGTATTTTACGAAGAACGCCTCTGTGAACTACGTATTGACTTGAAGCTCGATCGGTTGACATGGCCAACAGAGCAAATGACAGGGCAAGTGAGCGAACAGGACAGATGCACTGACGTAAGCAAACTAACTCACTTTAGAACAATCGATGGCTTGGCAATAAGAAGTCAGTGAACAAAAATGATTAAAGACCAAGCCACTAAAACTTGCACAGCAGAACAAATCAACGACTGTTGGAAGTTGGCAATTCGAAAAAGAACTCAAGGCACTTCACTGCAGTATCCACAAGCCGAGAACGTAGGTCTCACCGCACGTCCTTGCCGGTGAGGTGACCTGCAACAAGTGGCTCGGTATCATGCAACGCGAGACATAACTGGTCGCCAAAATCATGACCGATATTCATGTTTCGAAGCGTGCGTCGCCCAGTTACCGCAATGGATCAGTGGCTACGATTTCCTGCTTTATAGGACGAGGTCGAGGACTCGATCACCGGCAGCATTCTTATGGGGGCAAAATGCAAGAGCACTCGCCACATTTATCTACACACTAATCTGCATGTTAAAAAAAAACCAGGTGGGCAAAAGTATTCCGCTGCCCGCTACTACGGCATCTTGCAAAGACACACTGTTGTTTTTGGATGTTAAAATCAATCAATCAAGCGTACGTTTTACTGGCATCACTTGGCTTATGGTGGAAGACGGATTTACTCTTTCCATCAGTACGAGCTCATTTCGGAAGGCGTGCTGGTACACCGTTGCACTCCGGGAGAACATGTACATGGCACACCCCCGCAAATGTTACAAAACGCAACGCAATCGCAGCACGAGAGTAATATGTTAGGCACTTCTGGCAGAGTTGTTACAGTACGAAGCACACCTAACACGTGGCGACTCGAAGTGGTACTTTGGACGCCTAGTTACTAAACGTGGAATTACGCGGACGCGACTTTACATCCATGACATTTGGCCATCAGTAAAGAGACTCTGACATGGTGACTCGCTGGTAAACTACGCGACATCGCGTAATTATGTTGACCTTTGGTGAGCGAACATAATGAAATATTTGCAGGGGCGAACACTCCTATGTAGATAAAGTAAACAAGGCAGATATGAACTGGTTCCACAACCTCTCAGTCCTGGCGACCTCACGCAGCGTGTTCCGAAAATGGGTGGCCTGAAAACATCACGTTTGAATGCCCCCTTACTCCCTCTCTTTCCATAACGTGTTAGCGCTTTTAACGAACAGCCGTGTCTCTGTAAGATTACTTCGACTCTCCTTCACTTCTCCTTCCTTCGACTCTTTTGCCCGGTTGCCCAACCGTCTGTATCTGTGACCTTTTGGGGCATGTATCCTTCCACTCAGACATCAAAGTGGCTTCACTGTAGACTACTCGGATGCTCATTACTTCAGTCGAGAAGCCAGAGAACGCAAGCATTCAATTTCGTGACACAGATGATGCACGGAGACGGTAAAGCAGTATGAAAGAGAAAGTATTGAATGAGGCTGGTACTGCTTGTTAACTCTGCTGCCAGGTCATTTACTTCCAGCAGCCGCGATTTCATTTTGTTCTATTGCTTATTGGGCATCAAAGCCCGTTCTTGCTGCTCTTGAAGATCGGTGAACAGTGCTTCTAGAAAGGGAGGTTCAAGCTTTGAAAGCGTTTCAGGACTGGCACTCTATTCTGCCCTGACTCAATGCTCCCGGCTCGGATGATAAAATGCCGCATTATATATCTCTACAATACGCCATCGCTGTAGTGACTTCGACAGACCAGGGGACTATTTTAGAATGCCAAAGCCTAATTAAACAAATGGATTCGCATTTGCGTTCAGAAGGGCGCGCGACAATAGCGGCAAGATTTATGTGGACGTCATGTTCTGGGCATTTTTTCAAACCAATAAAAAAGAGAAGCGCTAAAAATTTGAGAAACGAATGACTAAATATGCGTACATCAAGATTATTGAAAAACTATAGCCGAAAAGCCTTTGGAACTGCTTTTTCCAATGACTGATGCGTTACTATGCGACGTCCTCGCTGATAAGTCATAAACGTACTAAACGTCGCATTAATGCAGAACAAGTTCACAAATGCATATTTCCAATATCATGACGCTGCAGTGACTTCTGCCAAGGCGCGGCTTTTACCGAGTAGAGAAACCGATACAAAAAGTCAATAGCACAAAACAAAGGATGCGGATAGGGAGCGCCACGAAGTGCACGCGCGGACGCATGACACGTTTTCGCCCATGCCCGGTTACTTTAGCGTCAGGCGTATACATCCTCGGTGTTAGCACGAAAGGCGCTCATAAACGGGCAAACGTAAAAAAAAAGTAACAATCACCGAACGCCACACGCGAAGGTGTCCATTAGCTGAAATAGATGGAACAAGTGTGTTGTGACTAATTGGGAGTATTTTGAAGGTGACTGAGGGCGAACCAGGAAGTCTTTGCCCCTATTTTTATTAGCCAAACTAAGGAACATAGAGGTAATTACAAATACACGTACTATTCTACGTACCTCACACTATTTTCCACATAGCCTCCGCACCGGTTCAGACATTTTTCCTATCGTAGCACTAAATTTGAGATGACCCTGTGATAGAATTCGTCCGGCTTACTGCGGATTCACCGTCGAAGTGCTGTCTTAGCTTCACGGCCTTTTGCGAACTCATAACACCACCATCTCACACTTCTCAAAGCACGAAAGGCCTTTCCCGATACGTAGGCTGCATTTCCCTGTAGATTTCGATGGGCGTTCATTCGTTGCTACGTAGAAAACGAATCACACTTCCTTGCTCGTATGCCGTGGACGTGTGAAGCACAAACGCCATCTTCAACAACTGACAACAGCGCAGATAAGGCCAGGCGGTTCCAAAAAAAGTTCCCCCCGCTGGGAATGGATATGTTGACTTCGCATTTACAACCGTAATTTGGCAAAAAAAGGGGGCGAAGACTTTCTGATTTGCCCTCGTATCTATTGTTTCGTGAAAATTTCTTTTTTTTAAACTTACCGCACGAAATTTTGGGGCAGACTTCGTATATGTTGTGGGAGCATACGCAGTAATTCAAGCGAATAGACGATTGTGTTTCATTAACTGGTCGATTAGAACGTGAGAACGTGCTACGAGTGCGATATATGCGGCACGATGGAAGAAATTACCCTCTGACCAGGACTCTGAGATTCTACCGTGAACCTACAGTTGCGCAAGGCCTTTAGTATGTAGCTAGCTGCGACATCGTCCCAGAAATGTTCCCCCCCTAGTGGGAGACGTGGATTCCATCGCCAACCTATGAATGCGAAGCATTCTTTGCTTCATTCTTGGCACTTAGCGGTAAGTAAGTAGGTAAGTAGATTCCGCTCTCACCTTCATTTTATAAGCAGAAAATAATGTGTGAATGATGGTACAATCCAACCACTGCCGGCCATTGAGCACAGCAGCCCGGTTCTCTAACAATTAGGCCACGAACACATTTTTTTCATTGCCTTTATTAGTCAACAGAAGTTCAAAAATAGAATAATAATAATGACACAATACAAATGCAAGTAGGTAATATTTTAAACAAGAAGGTTTATTAAACCTCGTTAATTATAAACCCCTAAATTACAGCATATTGCATCAGTTGGGTATATATAGGCTGACGAATAGTAACTAATTTTTTTTAGTCTTCTTCAGAACTTCAATGCGCGAAAGCCAGTCCGGTGCCGGGTTCTGTAACTTAACAGTTCCTAAATAAGCAACTTTGCAGGCGCATGTTGGAATCAGCTAGCGCAACACAGGGGCAATTGGGGATCGCAGGGAGAGGCCTTCGTCCTGCAGTGGACATAAAAAAGTCGCAGTTTCGCCTGAAAGGCGACGCATCAATTGCGATAGCAAAATAGTGGACAGCTATACAAAAGAAAGGATAGTAGTTGTATCGGACCTATAAACTTGTAAACATAGGCACACTAACTAAATTAACAAGCGTGGTGTCACGCGCGCATAAGCAAACATGAACGCATCTCACTCGATGGCCGCGGAAATTCGCATGCCGGGAAGAAAAAAGGGGGAGGGCGGACTCTCTCCTGCCGCAGATAGCTTTCAAGATACAGCCGCGAGGGGTGGCGCTCGCGGCGCAGAACGCGCGCCACCTCCACCTTCCTCCCGGAGCCTTCCGGCCCGGCGGGAGCGCGCGGCCGCAGTAACGCGCGGCCCCTCCACCTCTCTACCCTCCCTCCGAAGCGTTGTGCGCGACTAAAAGTCTGCGCGCTTCCTTTCCGCTTAACGCCCTTGCGTGCGCGAGCCGCGACTGCCAACTCACCGTCGCACGCTTTCACTCGCACATACCGCATGCGACGCGCGGCGACGGTTTTATCGCCCCTGGACTTTATACGGAACCTCACGGCGATGGCGACGACAGAAATCCGCTTGAAGTGTCCATATAATTGCTATCGCAATAATATAGGCTGCTGCTGCTGCTGCTGCTGCTGCTGCTGCTGCTGATGATGATGATGATATAAGCACCGACAGATTCCTTAAAATATTCACGCACAGGACGTGCATCAAGATCAGCATGACGGACTGCCATTGTACTTCGACACATGCTATGGAGACCGAGAGTATGGGATTGGATTCTTATTTTCGATTATGAGATATCTAATGCTGTGCGGGACAAGCGGGAAATCTTGTCTGATTTTGATGGTCCTATGAAGTACAT
Organism: Dermacentor silvarum; assembly: GCF_013339745.2. Lineage (NCBI taxonomy): Eukaryota > Metazoa > Arthropoda > Arachnida > Ixodida > Ixodidae > Dermacentor > Dermacentor silvarum. The sequence goes on from NC_051155.1 coordinate 235,017,150, forward strand.
CCCGGAAGAAAACCCCATCCCAACAGTGCAGAAAGAAACGTTCTATGTCTCTCTCTTGTTTACATAAGAAGCAGCTGACACCCCAGAGAACAAGCAGTCCCTTCTCCTGCATCCACGTTTTGACCGTTAAAGTACCACTGTGAAGCCTGAAGAAGAAGGTATTTACCCCAGGAGGCATATATGCATGTTTTTGACCCTCTTTAACGCCACTAGCGCACGAACATTTCTCCAGTTGCAAAGCCAACCAGCTTTTTGAAATACCTGGATCGTTCGCCTTGCACCACTTTCTCGTATTCTTTCCTTGCGACAGCTCGAACTTTGAGGCACCGTTTTAGACTAGCTGCACAACCTCCGGGATCGGCACACATATGTACATCTGTACTATCTTCGCTATCAGCGTAACTACGTAGAAACTGTGCGACGTTGTACCGACTTCATGACCTACCCAAGGTAATCATTTCTTCGCCGCAGCACGAATTCCATCGTCGTTTTAGCAAACACCGCATAGCCATAGGTACGTACTATTGCTTAGCACGTAGTCGCTGATGATGTGACAATTCGTATTCATCTCGCTTACGCTCGTCACTACCAACCTGGAACTCAATAACCGCCATGTGTAATTCGCGCCAATGGTCGCCGTAGAAGTAATGATATTGCCACCATACGATCGTCTTCAACGTGATCGTCGTCGTGCTGTTGCCGTCACACACACGTCGGGTCGCAAACCACACATACACACACAACTTCTTAATTTACACAAACACATAGGTCCACCTGGTATGGCTTTGCACAACCACAAACAACCTTGGTGCCTCTTGCAGGTACCAGGCACCTGCAAAATGATTCGCACATCGATTCGCGCAGTGCGTGTGATCTGCATAATTGTTTACGTAGTTCATAACACATCGCGCGAGTTAGCGCAGCTATTTGCGACATTGCCTCTGAGATGTTCGGCGAGGCGCGTTGCTTCACACCGGATACAGGGTTGCTACCGTATATCTCGGAAGTGCCTGCGCTTACGAATTGCGCTACGCTCGATAGAGGCTGCCGCGATGCTGTACACGTCAGACGGTCCTGGAGAAATGCGCTCAAGCCTGACATCGCTTTCGCCACCACGGTATCAGTCACGGCTTCAAATATTGAGGAACCGGAAACAGCGCACAGCACAATGGAACAAATGCTGGAAGAGGAGGCGATTGGCTGTCAAAGACTTGCGGTTTAGTAAAATCTTACGCAGTTCTACAAACATTATTTGGAAGCTGTCGTCCTCACAGCGTAATAGGCCGTCTTCTCCCCGTGTTGTTTTGTTACTTGCTCTGGGTGTCTTCCTTTTCATTGCGATAACAATTATACTGATGCCTAAGCACATTTGCGCCGTACGAACCGCCACCACCGCTGTCGCGCTGTCCCGTTGACGGCGCATGCGTGACTCGCACGCGGTTGGCTAGAGTCATACAGGAGGAGGAAAAACATTTTTTAGCACCATATACATGGAGCTCAACATGTGCTAACGGTGCTAACACATGGGGCAGAAACTTGGAGGTTAACAAAGAAGCTCGAGAACAAGTTAAGGACCGCACAAAGAGCGATGGAACAAAAAATGTTAGGCCTAACGTTAAGAGACAGGAAGAGAGCGGTGTGGATCAGAGAACAAATGGGGATGGCCGATATTCTAATTGAAATTAGGCGGAAAAAATGGAGCTGGGCAGGCCATGTAATGCGTAGGATGGATAACCGGTGGGTCATTAGAGTTACAGAATGGATGCTAAGAGAAGGGAAGCGCACTCGAGGACGGCAGAAAACTAGGTGGGGTGATCAAGTTAGGAAATTTGCAGGCGCAAGTTGGAATCAGCTAGTGCAAGACAGAGGTAATTGGAGATCACAGGGAGAGGCCTTCGTCCTGCAGTGGACATAAATATAGGCTGATGATGATGATGACATGGAGCTTAAGTTCAGCATGCGAGAGTCCTCTGTTGGTCAGGCAGCCAGGAGACTTTGGGCCCTGTCGGCTGCCTCTGCCGACTCTGTGACCCAGACTTTCATTACCGGGTCGGAGCTGAGCAGCGTGGCCTAGCTCCCACCACTGAGAGGTAGTGATATGCGAACCCTGCAGATTATTAATTTCAGTGTCAGTTTATTATTCTATAAGTACAGTGAATAGGTTACAGATAATATATATGCTGCGTTTGAGGGCAGCCCCAGAGGATGTGGTAGAGATTTGCGTTCTCTCTTTGGCAGAGTTTACAATAGCTGGAGTATACTGAGGGATTAATGCGTGATATAACAAAAGGGGTTGGGAATGTATTCAACTCCAAACGATTTTCTGTCTCTTCGTAAGCGTTTTGTGAGCTGGGGGATAGACTAACCTGGCTAAACGGTAATGTTGTGTTATCTCATGATATGTCACCATGCGGTCGCGCGTCGACAGCCCCGCGGGCTCTCGGCTCCGGTACCCTCGTTCCCGGTTAGTGGATGGCCTTCGGCTCGGAGGATGAATGCTTGAGCATGGTTGTGGGTGGCCTGGTTACCGGGAAGCGATTCGTGGGCCAGGGCCCAGATGGTTTGGATGGAGCGGTGGTTAAGATTGCGATTGAGGATGAATTTGACGGTAGGGGATATTCGACCTCGTGCGAAATTTCGGACTGCAGATTTGGAGTCACTTATTATTATGGTACTGCTGGTGGTAGCGATAGTAAATGCTATGGCCGCTTCTTCCGCCACCTCTGAATTAGCCATTTTTATCGATCCTCCCGACATGTGTCGTCCTTCGTGATTCACTACTGCCCGTGAGAAGGGTGGTCGGTTTGGTATTTCCGCCACGTCCACGCGCATTACGGCCTTATTTGCTTGAAACTTCGTGTGGAGTGTTTGGGCCCTATCAGCTCTTCTGTCTGTGTAGTCTCCAAGAAACGGGAGGAGACAACCTCACGTCCCCACACATCACATGGTTCCCGGCCCACATGGGCAACATTTCCGGACCTCCTGACTGTAATCCGACGAGCGGGCACACCAACTGGCGCGAGAACTCACATTCCACGTCTGCGGTCCACCCCCTCGCTTCAACCCAGCCTGGAGGGATCTAGACAACAAAGACCCGCTCGTATCATACCACGAAATCACTTCAAATCATAGGTTAGCACGAAGAATTTTTCCTCCTCCTCACCAAAACCTCAAAAATGCACAGGACCGTCACTTACAGACAGTTGCAGACTAGGACATACATCACACCAACAACACTAAGCAGGCTCAATCCTGACCTTCCTACTGAATACCCACACTGCGGCCACGAATGCAACAACTTCGAACACATGCTCTGGCTGTGCCCTGTCAACGCTGGCACAGACTTTCCTGACCAGTCCTCCTGGGACTCAGCGCTCAGAAGCACGGAGCTCATCGCACATCTCAAGGCTGTCCAGAGGGCCCGGGCCGTCGCCGAAGGACTCTGTCTACCAGCCCCGATCTGGGTGGAGCCACCGGATTGATTGGCAGGGCCCCGCTTTAATTAATTTTCCTCAGGACCTCAATAAAGTTCGTACTCACTCACTCTGTGTGGTGGATAGGGTGCATGTTGCAAGGTATGGGCGTGATCTTAAGGTGTTTCCGCTGTTCCGAAGGAATGCCAACTTTGGGGATCATTGTCGGTGTATATATGATCCCCGTTACTGTTAGCGTGGAACGGCCCGCTGATGTCAGTGAGAGCCTTTCGGATTGAGCCGTAGGGTGCGCTTCTGTCATCTCGTCTAGGGCGTTGTGTACACCTAGGGCGAATAGCTTGGCCGTTGATGTACGCGTCGGGAGTCCTGTGGCCACTATGTACGCGTATACCTTTCGCAGTAAAGTTTCGACTGTAGCCTTCTCTGCCGATGTTTGGGGAAGGTATGGTAGGGTGTAGGTAACCCTGCTGAGCACGACTGTCTGAACCAATTGGTGTAGGGGCATTTGCTTCATGCCAGCATGTTTGTTGCTGATTCTCATAACCAGTCGCAGTGTTTGTAGCACAACACTCTCCACTTTGCCTAGTGTTTCCGAGTTTCTGCCTGTGTTTTGGATAAGCAGGCCTAGTATTATAAGCTTAGAAACTTCTGGGATGGGGTGACCGCTTGCCCTCACAAGAATTTTGCTTTGGTGACTCTGTGCATTGTTCTTAGCTCGCAGACCGCGTAGGAGACCAGCTCTGAGTATTGTGGAGGACACGCCAGTCTTTTTGTGCGGACCTAGTCTGCGATTATCGTTGCTGCTGTTTGTAAAGTTTCTTCTATGTGCGTGGCATTGCCCTTGTTAACGCAGAGAGTAATGTCGTCTGCGTAAACACTGTGTTTGAGATCGGGTATGTGATTTAGCTTTGATGGCAAGTTTGCCATGACTATGTTAAAAAGAAAGGGTGAGAGTACCGATCCTTGGGGTGTACCTCAGCTGCCAAGCCGAATTGTGTCCGACTTTAGCCCCCCTAGGTTTAGGTTAGCCGTTCTGTTGCTGAGGAAGTCTTCTGCGTAGTTGTATGTTTTCGCTCCCACCCCGAGTTGTTGGAGAGCCTGGAGTATCGCGACGTGTGATATGTTATCGAACGCGTTAGTAAAGTGCAAACCCAGTATGGCTTTTGTGCCTGCCGGGGATATCTGCTCCACTATGTCGTGCTTTATTTGGAGCATCGTGTCCTGCGTGGGCAGCTTGGGCCGGAAGCCTATAAGAGTGGAGGGTAGGTAGTAAATTGTTGTCCTCAGCAAAGTTATCAAGCCTGTTCAGCATAACGTGCTCCATGAGTTTTCGGAGACAGGACGGGAGGGATATCGGGTGGAGAATGTCTAATGATAAGGTCCTGCCGGGTTTGGGTATGAAAACTACTTTTGCATGTTTCCACGAGCTTTGGAGCTAACCCTTGTCCCAGCACTTGTTCACGTGGAGTCATAGTTTCCCATGAAACTCTATGTTTAGAAGGTTTTCAGAGATGCGGAGTGGCGTTTAGCTGCATAAACGATGAAGCGAAGTGGACGCACCGTTAACGCTACGCTCCCTTGCATCGGTAGCGCAGCAAGGGCAGCGTTCTGCCTCAACATGCTAGCGTGAACTTCGTGCGCACGCCCACATATAAGCACACTTGCATATCTGTTGAGGTGATGTGCGTTTGCTTTGGACTGAGCAGTAAGCGTCAAGCTAAATGTTACTTAATATTTTACTAGGCGCTGACTAACGCGGATGGTTTGCCGTCGATCTCATTTTCCGCACCATCGAGGTACGATGCCTGCAACACCACTGTCGGCGCTCATCACGCACGCCAGCTTTATGAGGCGCTATTATAATGCGCGCAGAGTTTTTCGTGCCTCGTCTGGTTACCTTCTGAGCGGTGACAAACGATGCTCGGCGAGATTTCGTGAGCTTGGCAACACAGGCGTTGCTAGGTGACAGTACGTTATGAGTGCGAGAATGTGCGAGACCTGAGCTTGAACACGCTAAATGCTGCCTCCAAGTTTATCATGCTTGATAGCTCGGTGCACATTGCAATCGCAGCTATAATAGGAAGCTGCGGTGAGCCGTGCGAACCGCAGCTTTCGCTGACTGCCGACGGCTGTTAGCACACTTACTGCCGTGTACGGACACTAATTCTGAGCTTCAACCGCCGAGAGAATGCGAGGTCACAGAATTAATAGGCTTTACACAACAAACACCTGGTAACGCAAACTTTTCTTCTGTGGGTTTATTTTTCAGTGTATATGCTACCATCGCCTATTGAGTGTTAAACTTAAAAATAATCTAAACGAGAACACCATGCGGTCTACGAGGAAGTTCTTCCAACGCCGCGGAATATGGTTTATGTCGATATTATGCGTGAGTTATGAGCGGCACATGGAGGCGGCGGGTGATTATTTGCAAATACGTAAATCTAAAGCATGCTGAAATCTCTTTCTGTCAGCGTATGTTTTGCGGGCTGCTCGAAATGAAAGCATTCTCACTCGAGCGGTTTGCTCTGCGGCCCTGCGCTTACGAAACCAAGCTTCGGCAGAGCAGGTGCACAGTCCTGGAACACCGCGCAACACACTGTTTACTTGCGACGTATCTCTACGGGACTCTACCAGCGCCTATAATAATTCACGTGTGTGCATGCGTGTGTGTATATGTGTGCGTGTGCGCGCGCATGTATGTGTGTACGTGAATGTGTGCGTAAGCAAACGCACACACAAACAAATACACAGGCGCGCGCACCCACACACACGCACTCTCTCTCTCTCTCAAGCACACAAACACACACACACGCTCGTTCCATATAATCGACATAACGAATTTATGAGTTGACGCGATGCACATTTATGTGATTTCATGTGATGATGTGACGTACCTTTCCCCTCAGCACGGCTCCATTCAGGCGGTTCGTGCTGGTGACCTCGACCGTGGCGATGAAGTGGGACCGCGAACTTTGGGCGTTCATGCGCGTGCAAGCGACGCGTCTGTTCCTTAGTGCGCGCGCGAAGCACTCGCACAGCTGCGCCGAGTTGGACACCTCCTCCGTCGTCACACCAGGCACAAATGTGTGGCCACTCGAGTCCTTGCGAACCTCGAGCTTTTCCTGCAACACCGGGTGGTTGAGCAGAACTTGATCGATTGTTGAGCCCGAGCTTTCTCTGACTATAGTCGAACGTAATAAGACGACCTTCAAGACATGATTGACGGTTGTTGAACAAACGATGGCTCTGGAGCCAATGCTTCGACTAGGAGACATAGAACATGGTGGGGGGGGGGGGGGGGGGGGGGATAGTCCTGCGATCTTTCTAGGGACTATTCTTAGAGAATGGCAATCTTGGCAATCTTGAGACTGTGCAAAGAAGGCATCACGTGCAGTGCGCACATATTTTCGGGTAACCTTGCTACGAAAACTGACAGTGTAGATGCGTTTGATTGTATTATTATTATTATATTATTATTATATTATTATTAATTTATTTATTTATCGTGTATTGAGTGTATAAGTGTTCTAACTTTATTCTTATTTATATTTTTTTTCAATCATGCGCTTAAGCCATCACGCCATCCATTTTTAATTTTTTTTTCTATGTTAACCAACACTTCACTTTTCGAGAAATTTTCATCACTCGGAGTGCAGTAACCCACACATTAGTGAAATAGACTAGCAGAAAGCACGTGCTTCCAATCCCTTTACCCGCATACCCTTAGCCCTTAAGCCTTCCTCTTTCTCTTAAGATTTGCAACGCCTCCTCTAGAGGAGGCGTTGCTCCTTGTCGAAGCGTCGGCTCCACAGACATATTTTGATCTATACCACTGTCAACTATTAGGGGCGAAGCTCCTTATAGCGGCACCCGTTCGTCCCCGTCGTAGTAGGTAGCCACGTCTAGTTTTATGAATTGCTCAATAGATGGCGTTGTGTGTCCGTATATGTATGTATACCCATATATACATATATATGTATACGTATAGTATAACCGGAATCCGACTTCCGCTTCCGTTTCCACTTCCGGTTCCGCTTCCGGTTCCGGAAGCCAGCTTCCGGGTTCCGGAGAACGCTTCCGGCATTTTATGAAAAAAAAAATCCGAAAGTTGTGTCCGTAGCGCGGAATCGAACCAGGGACCCCTCGCTTCCGAACGCGCGGCGCTAACCACTACGCCACGAAGCGCACATAGACACGCGCACCACGATGGCAATAAATACCCAACATTAACGAAAGGCCGCGTTTCTAGCGCGTTTCTAACACATTTGTGCTAGCGCGTTACGGCACGTGTAAGAAGCTGGTGTAAGACGCTGTGGCCTCTCCGCCTTACCTTCAACGCGTTTCGAACGCGCTGCCCAAGGCGGTGGCAAGTCAAGTTCAAGTCGAGGAGCGTTTATGAATACGGGGGGTATACTCTCTCAGCAGTCATGTGATGGCGTCGGCAAACGCGGTGCACGTTCCGGCATGTGTAAATGGCTGCGTAAGACGCTGTGGCCGCTCCTCCTTACTAGAGAGTACTGCACGTTTCTAACGCGTTTGTGCTAGCGTCCCCTTAAGCGGGAGATCCGATGATTCCCTCCGGAGCTTCGCCCACTCATCATCATTCACCCCGTGGATATGCTGTGATTTTTTTTTCAATTCGCCATTTTCCTCTTAACCTCTGTTTTATTCGGACCTTAAGGACAGCAAATTCTACAGAGATGGGCGGCTGCTATACTACAGCCCATAAGATTTACCTCCGGATTGCTGTTCGCCTTGAGCAGGTCCACAAAACGCTCGTTGTAGAGCTCGACGAACGTCGCTGTCACCAGGAACGACTGCTTCATCCTTCGGGAGTCCGAGAACATGCGCAAGAAGTAGTGCACCACTTTATTTTGCCGCTAGCTTACATAATCAGATATACAGTTTTCTCAATTTGTTCAGGTTGACGTTATCATTGACAGAAATGTGGTGTCGTGCGGAAATGTCATGTAAACATACAAGAAAGCCAGCGTGTGTATTTATATGAAGATCCATTCTTACAATCCGAATTGTGATCGCACGTGGATATTATGCCACCTCGGGGCTGGCGGTAAACGAATTTCTCACAATGGACAGCTTTGTATATCCACAGCCGCCTCAGGCGTTGTTGTAAAGCTGAAACGAGATCAAATAAACTAACAAATAAACAAGACTAGTCCTATGTTATTGGTTATGTGCAGAAGTGACGAGCAATAAGGCGCTTTAAAAACTTGCATTACAACGCTACTTACTTGCTCACGAATAGCAAAACAGCAAATAATACCTTATCTCGCCCCGAGGCATGTAACAGAGAAATCGAATGCAAACACCGTTCACGCTTGAAGCAAGTCAGCAGATTTATCCTGTTTTGTGCCCTCGCGTTTGTATGCTTCAATGTTGGGTGTTTGTCGATTCCCGGGGCGCTCCAATGTGTCCGAATCAGCAAACACGTGTTCTGCTCCGAGTGGTGTTGCGTTTGTCTGTGTATCGATCGCGTCATTCAAGAGACGTGTGCGCGGGTGTTTATAGATTTGCCTACCGAGCTCTCTACGAGTTAAAAAAAAGCATCAATACCTAGCACCGAGTAAACGTTGGTGTATGGAGAAGTTGGGTTTCGCAGATGAATACGGTACATATAGGCGTCCATGAGTTGTGTAGGTAAATTCTAGAGATTTCTACGAGCGAAGAGAAATACCGCGACGTCCGCGTGGCACTCCAGTGCGGTTACGATTTTGTAATATCCTGTAAAATTCCAGCTGCAAAGAGCCATTGAAGAAAATAAAAGAAAAGGAAAAAGTAGGTCAACTCAGCATTTTTTTTCTGTTTGCTTAGCTAGGCGCCAGTCGATATTGCCACTCGAACCATACTCTAGAAGTGCATTCTTTTTTTTCCCCTTCCAACCCAAGGGAACAGACCCCGTAGGAACAGCACCGTGGTAAAAGAGGGACGCCCTGTGGAGATAAACGGCTTCGCTCCGCCGCAGGCAGATCAGACTTGAGCAATGACACGCTGTCCCTTTTCTGCCAAAGGACCCATAAAAATATAGCTTTCTTTGGCTTCTACACTCCTGCTAGCCCCTGACCTATTTCGCAATCTTGCTGAAACACACCGTCAGTAACGTAGTGTCGAACGCTGGCTTTGAGCTTAGCATGTTTCAGTATGGCTGTTGCGAGACACCCTGGATGAAAGGGGGCCTTTCAAGATTTACCAGCATATTGGGTGATCCATCTCCTTGAATTTTGTTGTTTTATCTGTTGCACTTTTGCAGTAATGTTCGAGACAAGCGCTTTAAAATGTACCGCCTACTTCGCTCATTCGTTTGCATTTAGTTCGTAGTTATAAAACTTTTGCAATTCAAATCGGTCTAGAGCTACCACAAGAAGCTCAGTTTAGCCCGAGTTAGGCCTAGGTCAAGCTATCAGGCGCACACGAAGGACCGCTGAAAGAGAATCGTCTCCGGCATCCAGAGGCCCCTGTCTCTCGCTGAACCCGTAATAACGCGCAAGGCCCGGGCAAACTTATTCTCGTATCGACATCGCTCGGGGTCGCAGGTGCAGCGCTGGCGAGCTTTTAATCTCCTTCACCCCGGGTCCAACATAGGCTCCGACACTCACTCGTTCTCCTTGACAAGCTCGAACATCCTGCGGAAGGCGCGCGGTGCGATGCCTTCGGCCTGTAGCTGCTCTGTGTTGGAGACTCCGGTGAGCGTGTACGTCTTGCCGGAGCCCGTCTGGCCGTAGGCGAAGATGCATACGTTGTAGCCGTCCATAGCACTCTGCACCAGGCTCTGAACGCAGGCAGACAGAACGAATGAACGCAAATCAAGCGATGAAGCGCCGCAGCCTCAAGAGCTATATACTACGTCACGGACTGATCGTTTCCATAATCAGATCGTTTCCATAAGCTGATCGTTTCCATAACATCGCATGAAACGAATGCCAAAGAACAAGAATAGTGTAATTGATAGAGTTCAGTGGCCCTTAGCGGAAAAACTAACAACGTCTCTATCCGGCAATTTCTCTTGCGCCTTATACGGCATGATGAAAGACTTGATCTGCCAAGAAGGAGTTGCACAATGACTGAGTGGTAGTAATGGGTTATTGTGCCAGTGGAACAACACGCGGCAGCTGGAATGAATGGATAGTCTGTGCTAGCACCAGACGCAGTAAGAGACGTGGTAAGGAATACGCAGTGCTCAGATATATATTACTCATTGGGATGGAAGAAACGAGTGCAAAAATAGCAGGGACGAGGAAGTACGCACGACCGGTGCTCAAAATTCCTCTTTTTTTTTTATGGGGTTTTACGTGCCAAAACCACGATCTGATTATGAGGCACTCCGTAGTGGGGGACTCCGGAAATTCGGACCACCTGGGGTTCTTTAACGTGCACCTAAATCTTCCTCGTTTCTGCTACTTTTCTGATTTTTTCTACCACCCAAATACGTACTAAATCGCTCAACAACGGCCATTGTTATTTTCTATGTATTTTACCTATTACACACACACACACACACACACACACACACACACACACACACACACACACACACACACACACACACACACACACACACACACACACATATATATATATATATATATATATATATATATATATATATATATATATATATATATATATATATATATATGAACGAGAAGAAAGGCAACCGAGGGGCACGATTTTTATTAATCATATCATAAAAGCCAACAAACATAGACACCAAGGACACAGGGCAAATTAAAGAAATGATAATTAATCGAAATGAAAGTGGATGAAAAAACAACTTCCCGAAGGTGGGGAACGATCCCACGTCTTCGCTTTACGCGTGAAATGCTCTTAACATTAAGCTACCACGGCGCCGTTTTCCCATCCACTTTCTGGGGTATTTCTGCTTTACTACTACAACCCTGGGAGTGTTAGCCAGCGCCACCACTCATAAACCTTGGCGGCGGATGTGGAACATCCTTTCAGCCGCAGGCGTCACGAGTGCGTGATCTTCTTGAGTGAAGGCAAGTGGTCAATAAACCCACATATGCTACCTGAAGGCATCAATGTTGCCTTCACCCAAAAAGATTACGCACTCGTTTCATCCATGTTTGTTTCCGTTAATTTATCATTTCTTTAATTCAATTAGTAAGTACAAGCGATTTCCCCTATGTCGTCCTTGGTGTCATTGTTTGTTGGCTTCTCATGATATATATATATATATATATATATATATATATATATGTTAATTTCTGGCCGCACTTAACTCTTTCATTGTGGAAAGACATGGTTTATTGGCCGGTAATTTATCCTTGTGATGCGCATCTCTTCGGTGACATGAAAGCACAATTCTTCGTTTTCTTTCAGTGCCTGAACTTCACTCTGAGTTTTTGCCAGGCTATCCTTCAACAATCAAGGTTTTATGGCCGAACAAGCGGTACAAGTGAAAGCACCTTTTGTTAGTTTGATAAAGTGTCTTCTTTTCAACCCGGTGTATTACGCGTTTACTTTCAGCGAAGCACTCTTAAAGGGACAACAGTGTATAGAACTACATATACAACTAAAGCACTGTTTCATGAGAAAAGTAGGAGCCGGCGCTATATCTGAGTGCAAATACCCCGTTTTTCTATGCGTGTCAATAAAAAGAGGATATTGAGTTAAGCTGCATTCGCAAATTACGCTTCTGAAATAACGAATCTCCCGCCGAGAGCCAGAAAAGGTAAGAATGTAAACCAGAAAAGAAGCAAGAAGGAAATAGTGATGGCGACGTTTCCCTGAGGTTCCCGCACCAGGTCGCCATGACGTCACGGGCTTGACAGCGCCTTATCGGATCTAGGTAACTGTTTACCGGCAAAGGAGGATAATAGTGTAGGAAATATACTTTTTTTTCCTCTTCTATAAAATGACCCGAATACTAGAATTTACTTTGAAATATGTTACGTCACTCTGCCGCACTGCCGCTGCAGGACTTCGGCGCAAGGCTTAAGGAACGAAAGTTTGGCCATCGTTATTCTAAAGCCGTAAAATCTTTTCTGCCAAAAGAATGGAAATACGGCTTTCAAAAAATACCCAACTAATTTAGCGTTGTCCTTCAGCGTCCATTGATGTGTTTGTGCAAAAAATTACCCCATTGCTTCACATTTTCTGACGGCGAACGATTATAGAAGTCTCGTCTCTTTTATCTGGTGCACTGTTAAGGTGTGACGCCGGTGGCTGCGCTCCTCAAGCGAGCGTTGTGAGACTCCTAATAGCTGTCAGGTCACTGTTTCTGCTGCGCTGCAGCAGTTGCGTCACGTGCTTTGTCCCGCCAACATACGTACATGTCCCTCGGCGTATTCTTAGAATACCGTCTGAGGAGCTTCAATGCAACGCTAAACGTTGCCATGAGTGCTTCGCCCTTCGGGGAAAACTACGCAATTTTCCTACTGTCAACGTAATCACAGGTAGTACTTTAAGACAAGGAATGCTGCCTGCCTCCCCCATATTAAAAGTGATACATGTATTTTTTTTAAAGCTAGCGCGTTGTTGGAGTTTTGGAGAGTGTGTGGGAGTATTGAGAAATTTGTCGTGAAATAATGTGTGCTGTAAAGTCTGCAGCCTTGCTGCGCAGATTTCTCAATGGAATCCGCGAATTTCTCAGTAATGGAAGCGCAAGCTTCCATTACTTTTGCTGCTGACTGTTACTTCTGCTGCTGACTCATCGCTGCATATAGTGACTGCCGGGTACAGAAAGTAACGCGAACCCCCGCTTCAATGAGATGTCTGAGCAAACTTTCACTTATGTAAATACGACACACGATTCGGCAGCCATTAAGCCTGTCGTCTTATTTTCTATCTTGTTCAGCCGGCTGATTCCAAAGCGCTCTTGCGTAAAGAAGAGTTGTTAGTTGGGAACCTACTTGGCATCAAGCTGGCTCAACGCACCTATTACCTAGACTGCCGTGTCCTGAAAAAATTATGAAAGTATGATCTCCACTGTTCCAGATTTACTAATAAAGAACAGCGAAAAAATACAGGTATTCCTCCTGTTTACGGCAGTGACGAACTTATTCTGTTTAAGACCGAGCGCGAGCGTTCAGAGCTTCGCGTGCATTGGAAGTTTTACTTCCAATGCACGCGATATCTTGGAAGTTTTACTTCCAAGATGAAGCGCTCATTTCGTCTTACGTTTGTTTCGGCGAAAACGTCTTCTTGCGTGTGGTGCGGCATAAACACCCTGTCGAACGTGAACTCCTTGTCCCCTCGCGGCGCGTGCACAACCAGCGTGTAGTCGTCCGTGGCATCAATCACGCTCAGCGCGTCCTGAAAGAAAGATAGCGATTGCGTGAGCACCCCAAGCTAAGGACATTGCCAAGCTTATTGAGGATGTAAACTGCAAACACGGCATGCCTCTAGAACTACCAAAGGAGATGTACGTGCCGTAATAAATAAGTCAATAAATAAATAAATAAATAAATAAATAAATAAATAAATAAATAAATAAATAAATAAATAAATAAATAAATAAATAAATAAATAAATCACATCTAACAATTTTTGTATTGCTAGCTCTGCAATATCACGGCGGCGGGGATGACGTCACTGCATTGGTAGCCGAAGAAAACTTTTTAGTGTCCTGGTGTTCTCTTGCGACTATGGTTGCCAACCGTTCACAAATTTAGTGGGGCAGTTCCAACTTAGGAGTAAAAGTCCCGAGTCCCGGCTTGGCTCATTCAGGATGGTCAAGTGTCCCGACGTTGCTTTTTTTTTTCTGAATAACATTCAATAAACCAAATTTCGCTCTTATCATGCCTGACAGCTAGATCGCACAATATTTTCCTTTGTCTTATGTTGCGTTGTGAAATGTAAAAAACAAAAAACAAAAAAAACAAAACAAAAAAGGTTTTGTTTTCGTCGTGGTTTTAGTTCTGTTGTAGGCGCTAACCAATCACAGTACCTCTAAATGTATTGGTAGCCATCTTAGCCAGGCAACTACTGTACCTTTCTTGTTGTAAATCACGGCATGGTATAGGATTCAAAATATTTGTGCAACTTTGTCGCACTACAGATTGGTGGCCCCCGGCACGGACAGAGTTGGTAGTCGCACAAATGTACATCTCGCGTTTAGTTTTACTGGATTGAATACATACTGCTAGACTAAAGCCTCGCCTCGCATTAATTCATACAACATGTGCCTTGGATCTGCGTCATTTTTTTTATCAAATCAAGATCTTCTCGTATTTGCAGATCAATTGAGTGCTAAGCCAAGTAATGGAGGCAGAAATTGTAACTTTTGCGCTGACATGAAGATGAAAAACGAAACTACAAGAACATCAGCTGAAAAATAACTCGCAGCTGATAGCGAAAACAAGAGATACTATCCAGATTATAGCTATCAGAAATCTACAGGTGAACAGGAGAAAATAGTTATAGGTTAGAGCTCTTACTACCAGGCAAAAGTTTACCTTGTTCTGTTGTTCCGTTGTGAGAGGTTTCACACGACAGCAAACCCGTATTTTTCCTTTCATGTCTTCAACCATGTTGTAGTACTTTTTCCTGAGCACCTAAAAAGAAAGGGGAAAAAAAATGTGACACAAAACCTCGAAGATGGTTGTCAAAGTCAACTATAGCTCTCTTGTGTAACCTGCTGCATATCCCCATGCCATCCGTGAATCGCGATACTTTACGGGCACATTAGTAGACACACGAAGCGGCAATCTCGCTGCCAACCACAATCTCTAGTTATAATACGACACCGTACGTCTTGTTATAAGCACTTCACCCCAGTTAAATTTCCATAGCATAAAGAAAAGCAAATAACTACAGGAAACGCAAAAAAAAATCAAATACTTTTTGGCGGACACAGAGTTAAAAAAGCGTTTATGATAAGCAGTGCTGTTCAGATATATATGAAGTGATGCAGTTATGCTCTTCACTACTGACGGAACTGGTATGGATGCTTGCTTTTGGACTTGCCATCCATTTAGTGTGTGAAGGACCCTTGCACTAATGTATAAGGACTTCAAAGTGGATATACCGGGTGTTCAAAATTAAGCTTTACGGAATTTTTAGAAATCGCCTCTGGCAGGTAGCATAATTCTTACCACTGAGCTGGGTTATTCGATGAGACGGACATTAGTACCACAATAAATCGAAACACATATACAACTAATTAACAAACAATCACTAATATCTTCTTAGGTAATCACTTTACGACACATATAGCGATTTACGAACCGTAGCCGGTGAGCTTGTCAGGCGTATCCACTTGGGATGAATTTCCAGAATGACACCAGTTTAGAGATATGCGCCATCAAACACGCCGTAAAAATGTCCTGTTGTTCCACTTACTTTTTTACCAAAATGCTCTTTTATATATTCAAGCACAAAAGTGACTGGAATGCCCATGTACTTCGTCCCACATTTTGGGAAATAATATCTCGAAACTGGTGTCATCCTGGAAATTAAGTTCAAGTGGATGCGTTTGCAAACTCAGCGGCAAATTGCAATATGTGTCGTAAAGTAATTACCTAAGAAGTTCATTAGTTAATTTTTGGTAATTAGTTGAATATGTCCTTTGATTTCTCCTGCTACTAATGTCCGCCTCTTCGAATAACCCAGCTCAACGATAGGAATTACGCTAACTGCCACAGGCGATTTAAAATAAATTCAGTAAAACCTAAAAATGAACATCATGTATTATTCAGGTAGAGAGATGGACAGACGTCAGTGATCTCTCCGTTGCGATGTTATGTTTATTTGTTTCATTTAATTCTTATTTATTTATTTATCTACCTAAGCGTTACGATTTATCCCTTTATTTATTTCTTCATAACATAGATAAATGGAGTAGCCGAGGTAATCTTCACCTCAATCTCTCCACAGTAACCCATGTATAACAGAACCGAACAGAGCCAAACTGAACCGAACTGAACCGAACAGAACAAAAAAAGAGGACACACGATGAAGCGACATCTGGATTGCAGGAGAGATATCTTGGGAACTTTTCTGGATTGCGCTTAAACAGAGATTTCATGTCTGCCAAACTAAGAAATGAAATAGCTAAAAAGAGAGCGGAACGGCATAAAGAACGACAAGTGCTCCTGCCGTTGGCTTGCATCATTTTTTACCAGAGTCCATCAAACTGCATCGTCTCTACAAGTCTCTGAGCAGTTTCTTTTCGAGATTCTTGCCGATTACTGCTCCTACCGCTCTCGTGAGCCGATCCATTGACCGCGTGGCGAGCGACGCGCGAAGAGAAATATTTAAACTAATCTCTACGCCCTGCTTGCGAGATGCCAACTCTAACTTACAGGCTTTTGAATTTTTCTTCAGCGCTGCAAGCTGCATTTCGTGGGACCACTTCTACGACACATCAATTTTTTGGTGACAAGCGCGAGCGAAGTTAGTAAAGCGGAAAGTATTTCTTCGACGCGCAACGCAAGCGTGCGGCAAGCGCAGTCTGTCGGGCATCGATTTCTACCGCGCGTGAGAAAGATGGAAAGAAGGACAGAACAAATCGCTTTGCCACAGCCAATCAGAACGTTAAGCTTTACGTTCCCTCGCGCGCACACTTTTTTCACAAGCGGCGATCGGTAGCAATGAACCTGGAAGAGACTTATCCATTGACTGAGCGGGTCTCGGAGGCGAGTGCTGTTTTGGCAAATGAGAAAAGCTTGGATTACTCGCTCTTCCTTCATGAAAGGAAGGTAGAAGCTAAAGAGGGAAATGGCGAAGCGGGATTGGTACTTTGTTCTCATTACAGTGCGGACCCGGAAATTGCGAAAAGGTTACACGAGAAGGCAAAGCGAAAAAAAAAAACAATGTATAGAAAAGAAACGGATAGACGGTTAAGCAAAGAGTGTACATTTTCGTATGTTACAAAGTGGACAGGGTCCCGCATGACCTCGATCTATCGAATTGACCTGCTTCTTAACTTTTACTTTCCTCTCAACATTGTAGCCCTGACTGTAGCCGCTTGCGCGAGTTGCTGCTGCTTGTTCCAGGTATCGGTACAGTTCTAGGAAGCAAACAAGGGTGAGAAGGAATGGTGTACAATAGATGAGATGAAAGTTTGCACTCCGTTCGTCTGTGTTACTACTTATTTTTATGGTTTTCTTTTGGGCTACATTACCCGAATTATCAAAACCGTCTTGGATCTGGTAGGTACATGCAAGATGTGCGCCGCCCGTGGTGCTCGATTAATCGCACGGTGCTGACCGTAGGCCGAGCAGCAGCACTTAATTACCCTAACGTTTCTCTCTCGAGAGCTCTCGCTGCCTCGAACGTAGCGCTTCGAAGGTAACAATGCCTAGTACGCAACGTAACGCCTTAAAGGTTAGCGAAGGCATGCAATAGTTGAGACGTGATAACGAGCGCCAAGGCAGAGTCGATTGGAAAGCATGCCGCGGTAAAAAAAAGTAATAATAAATAAAAAAGAAGAAAATCTTGGTAAACGTTCTTGGCGTCCTCATTTGATATCGACGTTGTTTTCAACGATGCGGCGCAACGGCATGGCCAAAGAAATAAATAACACAAGTGTTTTGTTATCTTAACGGTGTTGTGTGGCTCCGCTGAGACCGCCATGCGCCCTCGAGAGAGTATGTTTCGAGTGCTTCCTAGTGCGCTCGTTCGCGCGATGAAAAGCAGCAGCATACGGCACCTTTTTATCGCGTACCGGCAGCCGTGCCCTATGCTCTACCTTTATAAAGAACTTCCAATGTTTACCCTCGCACTGAAATAAGCACTTGCTTAACGTAAACATGTTTACGGGACGTTTTTAAAGATTGCCACGCAGCAGAATGGGAGCAGTGACATATTGGAAACTTACAAGCCTTTCAGCGCTGGAATTTTTCATAACTGCGAGATTTTCCTTTAGAATTCATACCCTTCGTAACTTTCAAAATAAGCGACGAAAGTTACACGTGTAATTTCTCGTCCGATGAGGAGCAGCAACATGTTGCTTATAAACATTACAAGGCTGCAAAAACTAAACACAACTTTTGAACCTGCGAAATTGTCAGGGAAGGCATCTCAATATTTGTCATCAGACGAAACATTTTGGAGACGTCAAGTGTGCTGTTGAAGGTTGAAGTATCTGATACCCGCATTGTTAGTCCACGTACTGCTTGCCTTAACCGAAGTATGATGTGCCTGAACAGTGCCATGCTGGCCAGAACTTTTTCCTGGTGTCATCAAAGCTGCGGAAAAATGCTGTGGTAGTGATATACTTGACTGAAGAGAGAAAAAAAAACTGCGGCGGGGATAAATTTCACCAAATCGTTTCTATGTATGATATTGTTACGGCACAACCAAGAGTGGCAAGACAATTTGACGTGTAGAGGTGGAATCGGTCTCGACAGCCATCTTGTTTATGTATCGTTGTCTCTCCTGTAAATAGTGTAAATAAATATTTATATGTGACTTCCGCATCGTAACAAATTGGTGGAGGTGCGGGGTACCCATAAAAGACAACAACGGAGCCCCGCAGTGGTCGTCACCTCGGACTGGACAACATGGTGGACGAAACAGGACTCGAAATGGCGCGGCCCACATCAATGTCTACAACCCCGACGGTTGTCCTGGCTCAGCCGCGGGATCCAGGACATTGGCGCGCACATATCCGTAATGAGTGCGCCAATGCACCCACGTTCGTCGTTGTCGTCTTCTTCCACAGCTGGCTGCGTTGCCGCTCACCATTTCAGCGTAGAATTTCCCTTCTCTTCTGATGTCGTAATGGGGAGGCCACGTTTACGGGGGTATGAGCCATTCATTGTCTTACCGTAACGGACAAATTTAATTTTGAAGCAATTTAATTTCGAAGAATCGCAAGCGGCAAAGGGCGGGCGAGTGCTGCTAGCCACGCCGCTGAGCAAACTCGAGAGATCGAACGCAAGCTACAACGGCGGACTGCGGGCATGCCGTCAGTTACGCCGTTCTCTCTGCCACAGCCGAACGTGTGTGTAGCCACATAATTGAGAAATACTTTAATGAGCCCTCAGGATTAACCAAGTGATAAACACCGGGACCGCGCGTTTCAGCTCCGGTGGTTAACCATCTTGACGGAGTGGAAGGGTCAATGAATGTTTTTGTTTCGCCTAGCCATATAAAGCTTCGCTTTAAAAATATTTTACGTTCACGTCGTTGGCGTTTGCCACTGGCAACGTGGCAAATTAAAATTGACGACAGCCGCTGCTATAGCTAATCTTCATTTAATTAAGTATATTATACAATACCGTAATTTTTGTTGCGATCAGCCGTAGTTCATTGAGATAAATTTCATACTTTTCGAGCTTGCCGTTCAAACATTATTATACATTTTGATGTTTCATTTCGAGGCTAGTGACATGTTCTAATATTGGCCTCAAAGAGCCAGGGCCGAAATAATTTAAGAGAACCTGGAATACCATCTCATTTTAACTTGGTCAATAAACCAGCCTCTCGCTTGATAGCCCCGCCAGAAATATCGGAACCATACAGTACCTGTTCTACAATAAGCAAACAAATATTTATAGTTCCGCTGAAAATACCTCCTTCTATTCATTTATGCGAGTTGAGATCCTCACTATACCCTTGGTCGCCTGTATGACATTATATGCAACAAGCTTATCGAATGGAACGGGCGAGATCATCTGGTGGCCAGCTTGCGAAAAACAGGGGCGACGAATAGCGAGCGAAGGAGTCAAACAAGTAAAGAAATGTTAGCAAGCCCACATAGAACACCTATACTCCACAAGTGATGGCTGGGCACAGTGGAAAAGCAACAGAGTGGCGTTGTGGCTTGCACGCCTAAAGCCGGATGTACGGCCTACGCAAATTACAACGAACCAACATTTGCACCGGCGACTCACAGGCGTGCGTGCGTGGGCGTTGCATGAATGTATTTTTACGACGTAGTGGACACCTTCATAAGGCACAGTCCGAGCTAGTCGGGTGATGCATGCAGCCCTTCTAAGGCAAACTGCTGTGCTGGCGGATTAGTCGCGCTAAGGATTTCCCGAACTGATCTGAAAATCCCCGAAGAAAATCCCCGATGCCACCAATAGGTGGCATCGATTGGCGTGTGCCGTAGGCGTGCTACCCATTAATCATCTGGAGAAGAGTTGGTCCGCAACTTTCTGGGCGACCTCTTAGCCGGATTAATCAGGAAACTGCCCGTTCTGCATTTCTGTCGCGGGAGAATGACTAATGCGCCGTGCTCAGACGTTTGAAGTCATCTGCTCTGCCTTGTAGGATATATAATGACCGACTTGCACCCACACACCTCTGCGACGGTGGGTCTCAGGTTCTAAGTAGCCGGCTGCGAAACATTAGCCATTGTAGCCACCACCACTCCCTCGTGTCCATCGGCTGCCTAAATCGGCCCTTTTAGGCATTGCCGTTTTTGATCGCTATGTACGCTGCTACATGTGTCCTACATTGTGAAGGCTTTATAACTGCAAAGAAGAGACCCTGCTTTTCAGGGCACTATGCAGCTCATCCTGCACGCTTGTAGCTCCTCCATGTTGCGTCGGGCGATGGCTAGTGGGAGGCCTGCGTTGGGAGCAAAAAGGCTGCTTGACAACTGAATAAGACGAGCATTCCGCCACGCCTACGCGTAAAAGTTTCCAGGAAGACTCGTGATAATAATAAAGGAAGTCTCCTACCTTCTGTTTAAGCTTTTGCGAGAGACTGATGTGATCTGTACACGTGGTTACACGTCTGAACACGTGGTTGCACGTCTTAGTTACGCGGAATTAAATGTTCAGCAGGGACGATTGTCGTCCCAAGCTGTCGGGCCAGTTCCAACTAAAGCAGTGCCATCTCCATCATCATATGAAATAAGCTGATCCGTCTTTAAACGCTAATTAGTCATCGTCATCTTTATCCCTCTCAGACCCAGTGCCCACACCGTAGAGAACAATTTTCATGATTTCAAAATATAAGTAAGGAGCGGTAAACTAATATATTAATGAAAAACTAATTTAAACTAAAAAATTAAGTTATTTAGTGAAAATACTGATTTGGTTTTTCTTGCAAATGATGTCCGCCTGGGCAGATAATTCACTTGTAGTGACCTAATTCGGGTAAACTTCGTAGACTTGAAAAAAAAAAGTGTTCGATGTAATATGAAGCGCAATGCATACGAAAACGAAAGTCATTTGTTCCAGACAACTCCTTACTTCTAATGCAAATGCTCTTAAGGTATTCCTGATACGCTTATGCTATGATCATTTTTAACGGATTTTTGTTCTAGAGTAACGTGACATTGTGATGCATACAAATGCAGTGGTTAGACGAGGCTCAAGTTTGTATAATTTTTTCTGTTATTCAGACAAAATTTACCCCATTGCAAGAATAAGTCTGTAATAATCGGTACCTCATACTGAAGCACAGCATACGTTCAAAGAAACTACGCGGGACGAGTTCTGTGCAGAATAAGAATTTTAGTGTTCTTAGCCGCCACATAAGCACATAAACTCACCCGGATAATTAGTATATTGTGCAGCGAAAGCCTGATAATAAAGAGTTTAGAATTAGTACATGTGGCCAGTTTTTCTTTTTTCTATAGTTCTGTGGATGTCCAAGCAGCATCAATCAGTTAGACACAAAGCCTTGGCCGTTGAACAAATATTTGTGTTTTTTTTTCATTGCGATAGCAATTATATGGACACTCCAAGCGAATTTCTGTCGTCGGCGTCACCGTCGGCGTCGCCGTGAGGTTCGTATGAAGTCCAAGGGCGATAAAATCGTCACAGCGCCCCATATGCTGCATGTGCGAGCGAAAGCGCGCGAAGGACGTGCTTTCACGGAGAGGGAACGCACGGCGGAGAGCAAACGCGACCTCTTCCGTCGTGCAAAACGCCGTGGGGGAATGGGAGGGAGGGGAGGCGACGTTTAACTGCGGCACCAAATGCGTATCTTGCTACCGGGCGCAAGGGGAACTGACGACTCAATCTCCCACGCGAAAGGAGGAACGTGGGAAGGAAGCGCGGAAGGGAGGGGGCGCGGCTTCTACTCTGCCAGCAACTGCCTACTTGTACTTTGCGCGGATTGGGGTTCTCGTGCGCGCCGTATCTTGAAAGCGATCTTCCCAGGGCTCTTACCTTTGAATGAGCTGTGCTTTCGCCGCTCAGTTTCCGTTGAAGCGATAGACCGCACGAACCTTCGCTCGCTGCTGTTAGCCGCGCTTGCACACGCCAGCGTTTTGACAGAGGTTCTGTGCGGTCATCGAGTGTGATCTATTAATGTTTGCTTGTGTGCGCTGACACTATGCTCGTTAATTCAGTTAGTAAGCGAATGTGCCCAAGTTTACGCAGCCGATAAAACTACTATTCTTACTCCATATAGCTCTCAATAGTAATTTGCTATCGCAAGTGATGCTTCGCCTTGCGAGCGAAACAGCGACATTTTCTTGGGGGGGGGGGGGGGGGGGGGGGAGGAGAACGATGGGCCATCTTTGAAGAGCTGCGTGCATTTTCAAATTTGAATTTTAGAGAGAAATTTGCTGCCATGATACCTTTAAATCGCCAATATAAGCTACAGCACATGTTTTTGAAATTTTAAATTACATTACAATTAAGTATAACATCTGCAAAAATTTTTAAATTTGGAAACAGTGGCACACGCTGCCAAGTTTATTTCTCCGAAAGTAATCCCTGCCGAGAAAAGGTTTGCAGTAAAGCCGCTTAGTCCAAGGTTTGCATCCTAATTGGACTCGCACTACCACCACGGGCGTTTCTAGTTGCGCTGTTCACTTGTGCCTTATTGATTTATTTATTTGATTTGATTTAGCAGTACAAGTAAGTGTGGTGGAAATTCTAACGACCATGCCCTAAGGTGCGCGGGCCTTAAGCAGATAGCCTCAGCTTATGGCAATCCCGAAGCAGGTAATTATGATCGGCGACAGTGAAGATTCTGCAGTTTTGCGGAATCAGAAGGACTTTATTCAAAACACTCATGTGAGCAGCAATGTCAAGACGCAATAATATTTTTTGCAGTGCTATACAGAGATCGTATTTTATCTTTTAAAATATTATCAAGGTGTTGGGAATTTGGGCAGGCTTCTTTTGCAGGTGACGGCCAATCCCTCGAGGCACTGGTATAAAAGCGCCACGGCATTACATTCGTCACGTTGTGTTCAAGAAGTTCTAAAATACACAGTAGCTACAACAAATTCATTAGCAACCATGTCGGACTTTGATGCATTGTTATAAAAGCAGGAACAATTTTCCCTTTTGGTTGGCACTTTTAGCGCAACAGTTTAACTCAATTATGCTTAGCCACCTGTTTAATGTACTGACAAAGTTTTTCGCTGCAGCCACACTTTTAACATTTTTAACATTTTTTGCAAGCAACAAAACTGCATTCACTTCGACATGACCATTTAGGAATGTTCGCGATCGTGAGCTAGTGTAGCTGGCAGTGAAAGGCGAATAATGTTTCTTCTAGATTCATTCCATGTTTCGAGCTTTTTCGGATTCATTGTCAATCTATATTCTGTGTTAAAGGTAAGAGGAGTATAAAACACCCTGAAATGGTTGCAACACGGAGTTTTTAAAGGAAAGAAAGCGAGAGGCTCGAAACGAAAGAGCGGATGCTTAAAGAGATGCTCACGACGTTATTCACTCAACTGTACACAAAAAAGATTGGATGTATAGCAGAAAAATGAGACAGTAGTTGGTGCAAGAAAATATCTTTAAAAGGGTCTGAATCTGAGCTTGTTGGTACTGCTTCATGGTGAAGCGCGAGAAAAACTAGGACAAGAACGACCAGACAGACGTCCCATCTGGTCTTTCTTGTCCCGCTTTTCTTGCGCTGTTTTTCAGTATGGAGAAACGCTCCTCAGTTTATGCACAAGACACGGCCGCTAACCTCTGTTCACGAGTACTCATTTGTGTCTGTTTTCAAATGAGAGAGTTGCCTTGAGGCTGAAAACAAAATAAAAAAGTAAACGAAGTAATGACCTGACGTTCTGACTCCACTGTAACCTCAGCCCGGGGCAGATAAGTGTAATGGAAGGGAGCGCACACTACAGACACTCTTCACTGATGTCACTTGAAGTCAAGAGCGAGTATACTTTCCAAACTTTAATATGTTTCTCTCCCCTAAAATTCATAAAGGTCACTTAAAATAAACAAAAAAAAACCTGAATAGACTAAGTGAACGAACCCCGACATAGCTTTAAGTGCATTCTCTATATATCAGCCGCCTATGCTATCCCGTTGGACAGCAAGTGAACTTATGACTGCGCTTGTTTAAACAAATGAAATAAGCAGATAGCCGGTCTTGTTTACATTTCTTGGAAATAACGTACGTATAATCAACGTCCAATGTATTGCGGTGCTCGGGAGCTCTGTTAAACGCCCACTCTGGCTGAAAGGACTGCGCTTCAAAGACCCGCTCTATTTATTTAGTTGCACGTATTTTGCTTCTTACCGAGGCAATTGAATAGCAACATCCAAATAGCGCAACAAACATCATTGCTTTCTTTGGTGAGTGCGGTCTCTCGGCGTTCACTACGAATCGCATTTCAGCCTTCATGTAGTGCTCTCTGGTACCTCTATTCTACTTTGTTTAATACGCCGTCGTCATAAAAGTTTCAGTGAAGTGCGTTTGGCGATTTCGTCCAATGTTCTAATTCTGCACAGATGGCCCCGCTTGTGCGTGGAGCTGGGTAAATTGCCTTCTGAATGCGCAAGCCTCTCTCTTTCAGATGTGTGGAGGACCGTCGAAAATTGTTTTTGCCCTTGCACGCTTCAAGCATAGTTTGCTTACGTAGGGTTGACGCTATGCTTTCCTGCTTCTAAAGATCAAAAGAACCGAAACTGAGAACGCATCTTCAAGAAAAGCATTATTGCCTGCTGCTTCAGGCTCTAAACAATATATGAAGGAGAAATGTTTTCTTTTTAGCAGCTGCCCGACATTCAATATTTAATTTTCAATTATAATACGCTTTTTTTCCTAGCAACGACAAATGAAAGAGCTACAAGTTGGTCTAATGAATAAAATACGAAACGAAATACTGCTACGAGTCTCAGTACATTACATTGACCAATTTCTCATAATAAAACGGTAGCAAATGGAAGCAACGGCGATTATACTAACACTGACCGGTACATTAAGTTGCGTGCCTTGCCTAGCAAAACGGCATGATGCTTTCATTTCTCTTTTTTTTATCTTCATGACATTTGCTTTCTACGCAACCTTTAGAATACGTATTACACGAAGCTTTAGAAATTTCTTGTGAATTTCTTTTTCGTCCCATAGCCTCATTAGGCCCTCCAAGTTCTAAGTGACACACTATACTTTAAAGCCAATTCAGCTAGCGGTCTCTTACAAACATGAAAAACTAAATCGCGGGGTTTTACGTGCCAAAACCACGATCTGATTATGAGGCACGCCATAGTGGGGGACTCCGGAAATTTGGACCACCTGGGGTTCTTTAACGTGCTCCTAAATATAAGTACACGGGTGTTTTCGCATTTCGCCCCCATCGAAATGAGGCCGCCGTGGCCGGGATTCGATCCCGCGACCTCGTGCTCAGCAGCCCAACACCAAAGCCACTGAGCAACCGCGGCGGGTTGAAACCTGAAAAAACTACTTTCTTGATCAGATGGCAGGGACACATGATCACATCAGCACCTTGATGTATGTGGAAAGAAACTCAATTTCTCCCGTCTGCTCAAATAAAAGCATATATTTTTCTTTATATAAACACATGCATACTGGTTTAACAACTCGCGTTCACTTTTCACCCTCGAATGCCGCGTCACCTGGTGGCATTTGATATTTACTACAGATTTATTTATTGCTGTTGGTGACGATTCAGCTGTACGTCTCGCACAAAGTATAAATTTCTTAGCGGAACGGTGGTGACAACAAAATGATTAACCATTTGACTCAACTGCCACATGCATCCAGTGCATGTTACAGCAGGATATATTAGTTTACCGCTCCTGGCTTATATTTCGAAATAATGAAAACTGTTCTCTACGGGATGGACACTGAGTCTGAGGAGGATAATGATGACGATAACAAATTAGGTTTTAAAGCTTTAACTGGTAGCTCAACCATATTGTTGACCTAACAAAAGCATCTGGAAAAACTATACAAATACAAATATTAGTATGTTCTTCTGAATGTACCTTTATTAATGTACCTGCTCAACAATGGTATTCACTAAAATGTCGAGCGTGAGCAGCAGCAGATGTATTTGTCACAAATCCTGGAGGCTTCGTCGTTATCTTCTTAGCGCACATGGGGGCCGTATTCTCGCCAATGCGATTTTTTTCCCTTTTTGAAGCAAGCTCTTATTTCTTAACTCCATAAAGGTACATCTCAAGAACACACATTGACCTTGCCAAAGCAACTGTTAGAGACCAGTTTTGGACCATACTTTTACCTTCCACCACCTGGTGAACAATAATTTCGACCTACTGTATCTCGCTCTTTTTTAAACGAAACTGTTTAATATTTCAATTGGGATCTATTCGAGCAAAGTAAAGAAGAACTAAAGCAATCAAACCATTCAAGGTCAAGTCTTTCTTATCTTGCCAGTTAAAGGGTTAAAGGCGAAGCAGCTTATTTCACTGTAACGTACCCATTCTTTATTATCTCGGTCAATACCACGTTAATCGTATCTCCTCTTCTGGTTTTTTCTTTCCCAGCATTTTTTATTCCGTGGGTTTACCGTTTTGCATTCGCCTTTCCACGCAGAGTAGCATGTACGTGGTTGCCAACCCAACGACAGATCCCTCTGCTCACTTGAATGGAGAGCCTTCTCTCCCTGTCACCCTCGATTGATTCATTTATCCACTGATCGATCGGCCGGTCGATCACCAATGTGGTTCTAGAAGTCCTTGCAAAGAAGCAAGAAACAGTGCTGAGATCTCACTTGAACGCGAGAAAGACGCTGGACAGCAAAAGACGCAAGGACATGAGCTTCTTTTGCTGTTCTGTATCTTTCGAGCCATTACAAGATGCAGGCGCACCAACTAGATAAGTGCTCGATGCTGCTTTAGTGCCGTTTTTACTTCCCTTCTATAGCGAAGGTGTTAGTGCAAATAGGAGCAATCGGAATTGTTATTAGCGACTTTTCACATTTTATTGGTAGGACTTGATTATTAATCAAATTTATAGTTAACAAAAAAAGGGAGAAGGGGTGGGTCATATTACGGGTCATATTGCACGGCAAATTTTTAACGTTGTGAGTTAATAAGAGGCTAAATAAAAATCGATAATGCTTATCGTTATGTGACTGTTTAGATGCTTTAAACGCTCACAATACCTTCCAGCTGCCCTGAAAAAAAAAATACAATGATAGCAGAAATTTTATATTTGGGGAGCGTAGCGGCAATGCTATTGGAGATGTGTATACCGAAAGGTTGAGGTCTGCATGTTAAATATGAGCTTTGAAACTAACTATTGAACGTTTTATCCCTATATAAGGTGCGTAGATTATTTTCCTAATATTCTTGGTAAGGTAAACGAAGAAGTATGCTTATATTTCGTTGAAGTAAGAAGCATGTTGCAGGGGATGTGCGATAAAAACTTTAAACTGTGTACAATGATTACCGCCATTAGTGAAAATTGCTTATAATAGAAGTGTTCAAGTGCTTTCCCAGTGTATTTTAGTAACCGCGTAGGAGGCTTGCGTAATTTCGTTAATAAAGTCCACGTGCTAGATCATTCAGATTTCAAGATTATATGTGGTATTACTTTTATGGCTTATGGATGTGGCCAAAGTTTCAAAAGCGTTAGGTAATTAGGGATATTAAAAATCTTTAGGCCAGTGCTTGAAAGCGTCATATGGCCGTTATTCACTATGTTTCCCAGGATATTATGTAGGAGATATGTGCATGACAACGTGTTCGCCTTCGGTGGAAAAATGAGTCATGTTAAGAGTGGTTTGTCGAGAAAGTTTGAAATTTCTGGCTAAATGATGGGCATTGCGAAGTATTACGGAATACTCATTGTCCTTCCATTTTTTATGCCTCATACGAAGCACTTGGTAGGTTTCCTCAGTGTCCTCGATAACTCCACGAGGCTCACTGTTAATATTTGGCGAAATTAAGGGGGGGGGGGGGGGGGGGGGTTGTGCGTGATGTCTAGGCAAAGCTCCAGCTGTGTACACGCATGGTGAAGTTTGCAGTAAATTAGTTATGTAAGTGTTCCAGAGTGTTATAAGTGTTTTTAATGAGTGCCGTAAAACGCAACTATATATAGCTGTAATGAAGAAACTATGACTGCCGCCTAGATCAAGTTCGGTGAGAATGGACGAAACATTATGGCTGACGGCATGCGGAACTCAATATGTCTACTGAATTACGGTCTTTGCTACAAAAAAATTCCCTGAGCAAGGTCTTGAAAGTGTTATATGTGGGCCACGTTTTGAACATGTAGCTCAACAGGTGAGTCACATGCGGGCAACGTTTTAAATTGTGCGGCGTCATTACAGGAAACCGAATTTCTTAATGCAAGTGCTTGAAAGAAACAGCTTCGCTGGACATTTGACTGCGATCCTACAAGGTCGCACGAGTCTGCTGTCGTTTTGTGAGCGGTTTTTCTAAGCCTAACTAACGAAATAACTCTAGTGGTTTCGCCATATACGAAATTATGAAAATCAATTGACTAATGGAATGCTCCCTAACGGTGTGGGTGTCCACACCTTTGCAAAGAAAGTGCCTTGATTTGTAGGAAAATTGTCCGCAATTATCAATGCTGATTCCTTGAAACATGGCACAGACTCACGCGAGGGATTGGCGACACAGACAACTGAAATAATTAGCTATGCAAAAAAATGATAACCGGCAAGAAAAAAAAAACGGCTTGGAAGAGGAATGATAATGAAGTAAAGAAATATAAATTATATATAAAATAACTTCTGACAGTGAACGCTTGTTTTCCTCGCCTGCTCTCTAGTGCGCAGTCGTTTTTCGACGTCAGATTGCTTACATATGCATATATAAAACGAACTGAACACCACGTTGTTCGGACAGTAGTCAGTCACCTAATTACCATGCTAATTTTTACCGAGTAAGCCGCTGTATACGTGTGTTATTAGTGCCTAGTGCCTCACGACACGTGCCTATTTCATGGTTTTTGCGGTTGGCACAGTGATTTTAGTAAAGTTATGCAGACCCAACGCACATATTAGAATGCGGTATTAAGCAGAGTGTCGAACCAAAAAAATACCGGTTCGTTTGTGGTGCGGTTTCAATGCGCTTCGATTATGTTCTGGTTAAGTTTCGGATCAGAGAAATAAACATCTATGACTGTTCGCGAACCACTTTGCAACACTGCGCGCTTGCAAAGCGCCTTCGGCGCAGCCCATTTTATCCTGCCCCGTGGTGATATACTGCATACTACTATAAACTTGTCCGTGTGGCCATGCGCAAGTTACATCAAGAGGAGGCAGAAATTTACGAATGAATTAGGCAGATGCGGGGGAATTTTCCTCTACATACGTGCATGTAATTACAGACAGGGAATTAGTAGTGAGAAACCTTGTGTCAGCGTAAGGTCTGGGTAGCTTCCGCACTCATTACTTTGAAAGCAGGAGAGTCAGTTTTCGTTGTGCTTCAGTTTTTACTACAGGTATGATGGTGAGCGAACTGTACCATGTAGTCTATGGTGTCAAAGACACCATAGACCGCGAATTCACACCGTATTACATTAATTACAAATTCAAAACTTCTAGTCTGGAGCAGAGAAAGAAGCCAGCATTTGACATTGCACCCATCTTGCTGCTTATTTTAGAAGCAGGTGAGGCCATTGAAGCTTCTCAGCGATGAACAAGGACGATTTGTGCTGAACCATACATCGATCTTTCTTGTAAATTTGTACGTGAACGTAGTCTTGTGCTGGTTAAGGGTGGGCGAAAAAGTAAAAAAAAAAAAAAAAACACGCTAACTGTACTCTATGAATAAATTCTACAACTCGAAGAGCGTTGTACTCTTCTTGGCTAAGCACCAAACGTGCGTTGAACCATGACACATATTTCACGTGCCGTTTACAGCCACGGTTACCACTAAATGAGAAGGTTAATGCATTCATTACCGACCACAGTTGTACGGTTACAATCAGCCATGCATGCAGCTGAACATGTTGATATTCCTTCTGGAAGATATCGTGTTTTCCGCTCTCCGTCTTTATCTAGTTGATCTAGCTTTAGCAACAAGTTGACCTAACGGCTGAATTGGGGGCGTCACCAGAAATGTTGATTCCACGCAGCCCCTGAAACTTTTCGGCCGCGGAACACAACTGACATGGCCGACTTCAGAAGTGCAAGCGTCTCCGGTGAGGTGGCCGTCGTTGACAGTCTATAGCCGCTGTATATGCCCATTCTCGCAGACAATGCAACTCGTGAGCCCTAACAATCTGCTATTAGGGTGTGCCGATTGAATTAAGAAGTAGTTATTCGAAGAATCGCGCAAACTATTGAGCACCAGTTGTTGCCTTATATGCTTGAACCTTCTTTGTTGAACCAGTAACCGTTATTATTTTTTCGGTTCGTTCGGGTTCAGACACGTTCAAAAATATCGATTAGGTTCAGTTCCGCCCAAAATTGTGGTTCAGGTATGCTTTTCAGTTTGGGTTCGGCTTCGGACCGACACCCGGCTTATTATTATTATTATTATTATTATTATTATTATTATTACACGACGGCATGCTTCATGCTTCAGAGAAGACCGCAAACGTTCAAAGTGTGTAATCTGGACATTTTCTACCAAAACGTTCGTGGACTTCGCACCAAGGCACGTGAATTTTTCGCCAATGTCATTTCGTCTTCCTTCCCAATTTTTGTTATTTCCGAAACTTGGCTGTGTGGTGACATTTCGTCTTCAGACTTCTTTCCACCGCACTACAACGTCTTCCGCAGTGACCGGGACTTCAGTGGATCTCAACAAAAAGGTGGTGGCGTACTGATCGCAGTTGACAATTCGCTGAGATGCGTACGGCGCATCGATATAGAAAGTGTACGGGAGTCGATATGGCTAGAAGTCAGCCTAGCCCGATGTGAAAAATTGTTGATTGGATCTTTCTATGTACAGCCGAATATCTCCCCTGTTTTGTTTGATGAGGTTATCTCTTCCATTGAAAGCGTAATATCCTCCCATAGTAAGCACAAAGTAATTATTCTTGGTGATTTTAATACACCAGGTATTCATTGGAACACACTTAGATATTCTCATTACAATCATTACACAGAGAAGAAATGCAGCCTGTTGTTGGACTTTCTGTCCTTCTGTTCCCTTCAGCAGCATAACTTGATTGCCAATTCCTGTGGCAACGTCTTAGATCTTTGCATCTCGAATGCTCAAGTCTTAGATGTATCTCGTTCCGAAATTTTCCTTGTGCGTACCGATAAGTTTCATCCGCCACTAAAGATAACTGCCTCTGTGTCAGCACTGAGGCACAGCTCCTCCAGTGGCATAAATGAATCCCCACGCTTTGCTTTCAAGCGTGGTGATTATCTTGGTTTATATAATTTTTTGTCCACCACCGACTGGTCACTGGTTACTGACAAAAGCAACGTTGATGAACAAGTAGATCAGTTTACGGAGCTTGTTTTGAGCAGTATGCGCAAATACATTCCCCAGTACAGGCCTAAACGCTCTAGATATCCCCACTGGTTTTCATCTGAACTCATAATTTCCCTAAAGCAGAAAGATCGCGCACACCGAAAATCTAGATTTCCGTTGCCTAATGAGTGCAGAGATGAATTCCGCTTTTTTCGGGCTCTCTGTAAACGTCTCTATAAGCGGGATCTAGACTCATATATGGCATTCTTGGAAAAAAGCGCCTCCGACCGGCCGGCAGAATTTTGGAAGTATATCCGTAAGCGCTCCAATAAACATGGAGAGGGTTTTCGCTTACTTGACTCTAGAGGGGCAGAAGTCCAAGCAGTCGCGGATTGTTTTGCAGCCCATTTCTCTTCCTTATATAAAGATGCAGGTTTCAACGCTGGTGTCAGTCAGCAGCACACGACGGTTCCTACATCTAGTGCGGTGTTGTTTGATGAAGAGCTTGTCCACGAATGCCTTAAGCGCTTGAAGCCTTCCCTATCCTCCGGCCCTGACGGCATCCCCTCCGCAATTCTAAAAGCTTACGGCAGTATATTTGCTCCAGTATTGACATCTATATTTAATAACTCTTTGACTACTTCCACTTTCCCTCACATGTGGAAAACTGCTCGTGTTTTTCCTGTATTTAAGTCTGGATGTAAATCAGATGTGTCAAATTATCGCCCAATTTCTCTTCTCTGTGCTACATCCAAGATTTTTGAGCTTGCTCTTCACAACATATTGTCTTTTACTGTGAAGAACTCGCTCATTCCGAATCAGCATGGATTTCTGACCGGCCGCTCCACTATCACAAATCTCGCAAGTTTCATGACACAGATCTCCACGCCGGTACTTCAAAGGGGGCAAGTTGACACCATTTACTGTGATCTCAGCAAGGCTTTTGATGTAGTCAGCCACTCGCTGCTTCTGATCAAGCTTACGAACCTTGATGTTGACTCGTCAGTTGTGAATCTCTTGCGCAGTTATCTTCTTGATAGATCGTGTTATATTAACGTCAATGGCCAAACGTCGTCTTCTTACTTGGTAACTAGCGGCGTCCCTCAAGGGTCAGTATTAGGACCACTCCTTTTTTTAATTTTTATTAATGACGTTCTTTCTGTTATTCGGAACTCTTCTTTCCTTCTATATGCCGATGACATCAAGATTTTTAAGAAAATTCACACTGTTGATGACTGTCGCGCCCTGCAGTCTGACCTGTTTTCCTTTTCTAAATGGTGCAAGGATAATAACCTTACCTTGAATGCTGCTAAGACCAAAGTCATGACTTTCACACGCAAAACAGCAAGTATTTCTTTTTCTTATTCGATAGATTCTGTGCCGCTGTATAAGGTCTGCGAGATCAATGATCTTGGTGTACTTTTTGATGCAACCTTACACTTTTCGGCTCACACTAAACGTGTTGCAATGCGGGGTATGCGCTCTCTTGGTTCTGTATGCAGACTATCGCGGCAATTCAAGTCTCCTACACCGTTCCGCAAATTATACACAACCATCTGTCTTCCTCAACTCGAATATGCGTCGGTCGTCTGGAACGGCTCTTCTAGATCCAACAGTGACATTATAGATCGTGTCCAGAAAAAGTTTCTAAGCATATATAATCACCGCTTTGCAAACCTGGACATTGCACCCTGTACTAGCACTGTTGGATTGCCATTGCCTTCACTTCGCGACCGACGTAATCGCGCTGACCTTCTGTTTCTCTTTAAACTCCTTCACGGTAACCTCACGTGTCCCGAACTTCTCAGCTGTGTCATGTTCCGCATCCCACGCAAGATCACCAGAGAACATAGACCTTTTCATGTTCCTGCCTGTCATCACGAACACTCAACTGTCCACAGAATACAGAATCTTTATAACGCTTACTTTCGTGAACTTGATATCTTTCATAACTCCTTGTCATCGTTCTTTTCCGAGCTTTGCCTGGTATTATAATATCATGTATTGTTCAAGTACCCTTCTCCTCCTTTTTCTTTTGTATTTACTTTGCGCTTTGTTGTCGGTACTCTCTTCTTTTCACAATTTTTATTTTTATTCATTTATTGTTTAATGATTTTTCCCTGAGTGTCTTTTTTTGGTTTGTAATGTATGCGTGCGCCAGCACTCAGACCTTAGGGTTGTTCCTGGGCACGTTAAATAAACATGATTGATTGATTGATTGATTATTATTATTATTATTATTATTATTATTATTATTATTATTATTATTATTATTATTATTATTATTATTATTATTATTATTATTATTATTATTATTATTATTATTATTATTATTATTATTTGTACAGATATAACACAAGGACAAGAAGCAAATAGGGAGGGAGCACCCTGGTTTTAAATGCTGCATAACCACACAACTGCGTTAGTTTTGATCTAATGGGGTGTATTATTTCATGTTATGTAGACTTTATTGCCACAAAAGTCACAACATTCAAGCATTTTCGATCTCAAGCATTTTTTTAATGTTTATGCGCTATAACGTTCACGAGTTATGGTGAAATGCACAATTGCATAATGCGACATGTCTACCCAGCGTTGTCAGGAGTGCGGGCGCGTTGCATGATGCTTGTCGAAGGAAGATGACAGGTGTATGCAAAGAGTATTATGACACGTATTAAGCAACACTTAAGGATTCTCTGCCTGCTGTGTTACAGTTGCACATTCTTGAGAATTTTCCAAGGCTGAGCACGCACCAAGTGCCACATACCAAATGGCTTAATCGAAGAAAATCAAGTAACTCAACGAATGAATTCATTATAATGCAATGTTCCACTAAGAAGTCTGTGTGATTTATTAATTTAATAATTGCGCAATTATCGAGGGGTTGGTAGTCGAAATATTATTCTCTTAGCTTTTGTTTACTCTTCCGTTTAGTTATCTTCAGGCGTAAAAGTACTGCTGTAGCCAGCTGTCTGTGGTAGAGCGAATAGCTTCCAGGTGAAATAATTATGAAAAGCAGCTCCGTCTTTCATTTCCTTTCGAAGGAAAGGCGCTGTCCTCGTTTACCTATTTCATCTGCAGCAGTTGCTGTAAGCAGGTATGTCCTGTTCAGTTCACGGTACTCACCCTCTCGGCGTTGTAGCTGTCCAGCAGCCGCTGATTCTCGGCCTTCAGCGCTCCGATCTGCTCCTGCAGGCCCTTAGCAACGTGCGCGGCGTGCTGCGGTACCACGCCTTGGAGCGAGTGCTGCAGCAGCTCCTGCAGGTGGTCCCGCTCCTCCTGGAGCAACTTCACCTCGCGGCTCAGGATGCCCAGCGCAGCCTCGCGCTCCGTGATTACGCCGCGCAGGGGCTTGCTGATGCGCGTGCCCCTGCCGGCGTTTGCCGGAAGAGTCTTGCAGGACGACTTGTCCTGGAACACCGCAGCTATGCCGTACCGCATCTGCGTTCACCAGTGTGGAGGGAGTGAGAAACGGGACTTGCCGGCAGAGAAGCAATTGTCTCCTGCTTAACATCACCCGCTGCTGTCATTTGTCAGATTTCAATGCTTAAGTTTAGGGCATCTCTCGTTCCACTCACGGCTGAGGCGCATACTTCTGGGAAGGCTACGGCGGGTTTTATTCGCTGAACTGAAACGGGGGTTTTGATAGCTGAACTGAAACGCGGGACGAATGGAGACAGACAAAGAGGTCGCTGAACTATCAAGTGGGTTTCAATTTCGCGCGTGCGGCTTCTCGCTTGAAATGTTTTTGCCAAGCCATAAAAATAAAATGTCTGTGACATAGTTCTGTTTCGAGGAATGTTGAGTTCCACACGTGAATGTAACTACCCCTGTATTAATTCTCAGACCATGTTCATACCTGCTTGCGTTTGTATAATTCATTTTGATTGATTTCTTATTGCTAATCAGATAATGCGTATTACTAACCACGTATAGCTTATTTTGCTCCATTCCTTGTTTTTAGTCAGATTATACACTATAATAAACATCCTTATTACATATTGACAACGTGTTGCGTGAACGTTGTAACAAATATGTCCTTACTATTATTGTAAATGGCGTCGTGCTACGATCTCAATCAGGATTGGCAGTATAAATAAATAAATAAATAAATAAATAAATAAATAAATAAATAAATAAATAAATAAATAAATAAATAAATAAATAAATAAATAAATAAATAAATAAATAAATAAATAAATAAATAAATAAATAAATAAATGTAGCATCGCAGGTACACTAAATGAAAAAAAGAAACCATAGAGCCGCATGCCCGAAAATAAAACTCATATTATACTTCAGTGACGTCCTTGTCAGTCTCCATTTGTCCGGTAATTCAGTTCAGCTGTTAGAACTCGCCTCAGCCATGAACCATCTTCAATGCCATCCTGACATTCCTGGAAATACCTCTGCCCATCTCCCACTCTCGATGACCATTTTCCCACAGGTACGAGCGAAACAGTGTTTGCATGGTGGTTACCAAGCGATAGAAGTGTTAAGGGGATGCCGGCTTGCGTTCTATTCAGTCAACTCGCGTTACGCTTGTCTGACTCTTGCTTAGCTCTGAGCTCCGGCCCGACTGTGCTGTTGCTAAGCGGCTGCGCCCCCTTGACCGGAGGCAGATGGGATATGTAAGCGCTCAGGAAAAAGTGTCTATTAGACTTTCTGATTACAGCACCCGGAAATGCCTTGTGCGTTGCAATGACTCATCGTCGATGGTTGCAGAAAATAAGGTGAGAATAAGTGATACCGAGACAAAACACAGAACGGTAATGTAAAAAAAAAAGTACTACTAGGAAGGATACCAAATAATGTGTAATACTTTGACACCAATGAAACAGTGACAAAAGGAAGAAAACAAGCAGTACCGTAGCAAGAATGAGCACAGATAAACTTCGCGCAGAAGACGAGCGCTGCTTTAAAGGCAACTTGGGAGGCTGGAACAACCTCTGCGGAAAACCGAAGTTACCCTGAAACTGCTAAGGAATGTGCATGCGCTGTTGCCTCAAACGGTGTTGGCTGCGAATGTGGACATTGAAAAGCATCTACTGTATGTTGAACGCAATGTCGGTTTTCGTTGATTTTGCTGCAGATTGCAGTAAATTATCTGAACGTGCGGAACGATCATGTCTTCTTTTCGGTCATACTTCTTACATTCTCATACGTAAAGTTGTGAAATAATTGCAACGCCTCATCGTAGAGTTCAGTAACTTTGTTGACATCCTGATCTTATGCAGTTTTTACAATGTCCTTTCGCATTGTAAAGAGTACAAAAGTAGGGACATGTGCTGACCGCGCGTTTTAGATGTGTCGCCTCGTTTTAGGCGACACCAATTTTTCCGGCACTTTCAGATTTTCTTGACATGCCGAGCGCATCGTCCTGAAAACTCATGCGGTCCGACTTTTTTTCTTGAATCCATACGTAAGCATTCATTCTCGATTATAGCGCAAACGAAACAACTAGACAAAGAAGGCATATGAAAAACGATGACAAGGAATCGTGTTGTTAAATTGCCAATTGCAAAGAGCACGTTTAATTGTTCAAATGCAAGGACCACATTGCATTGTTCAAGTGCGTAAATTTCATGACAAGACGCAGTACAACAGTAGCGAAGTACGCGTAGAGCTTTTACAACAAGCAAGTGAGGAGGTCTTGAAACCTGGACATTTGATCCTGCTGCTGAGATCTATCTGCTTGCAATACCACATTGCACTTTTTTCTCTCCTCTAACACAGGTTTGCTGGCGCACCAATCTTAGTTTTCAGTTGTTCTTTTCTATCTTTCTTTTCTTTCGGAAAGGGGGGGGAGATGGGGTGCGATGAGGAAAGCTTGCTCTAACAGTTGCAGGGGTTTCATAACGATTTCTTGGTGACAACATTTCTCGCATAGACCTCTCTTCTCTAACCGCTGATTCAGTGATTGGCAAGCAAAGATTTCTAGGGCTGCCCCATGGAAATATTTCTCTTATTCGATGCTGGTGGTAATACCTCTGCCGGTGTTTAAGTATATGCCTAAGTCAGCTTGTTTGGAAAGTTTAAGCTAAACCATCAACACAGTATTGAAAGAGAGAGAGAGAGTGTGTGTGTTGAGTACATAAACATTGAATGCTTACGTCATTGCCAAAATTTTTAAACGTAGCTAGTGAGATATCGTACAGAAGCTACATTATTTAGAGGTGAAACTCATGCCGCATTCTCTGGTGCGCCAACAGAGGATGTGCGTCGGACTAAAGTACCTGAAAAACAAGTTGTTTATAAGCTATTATTATACGCTTCGGGATTGAATGAGGACTGGAAATTCTGAAATGAGA
This sequence comes from Dermacentor silvarum, assembly GCF_013339745.2. Lineage (NCBI taxonomy): Eukaryota > Metazoa > Arthropoda > Arachnida > Ixodida > Ixodidae > Dermacentor > Dermacentor silvarum. Next base: position 235,055,373 of record NC_051155.1, read on the forward strand.
CCGAATGATCGGCATTGCATTCAGCAGAGCTGTTAAGCTTCTTGTTTATGTCTTTTATTTAGTGTAATTGAAAGAGAGTTGGGTGAAAACGAGTATCAGAGGGAAACCTCGAACGGATAAGACAATTAAGCCTTTGATAACAGACATAACGAGTCTATATTTGTTTCTGTGGGGCTATGTTAAAGACATTGTGTATCGAACACAGGTGCAGGACATTGTTGATCTAGAGTTTCGTTTGTATAAAATTTGTATAAATTTATCGTCGTTAGTGGCGCCGGCTACTCTTATTTGCAGGGCAAGCAAAACTAAAAGCATGAGAACCCTGAGACAGTCAGATATCACAAACATTTGCGATATCACAAAACATTTTTAAACGCACATGGGGCAGCTGACGAATGTACAGATATCTGCATAAAAAGGCACGAACAACACATGACATACTTAATAATATAAAAACAAAAAGTGCTTCATAGTAGGGGTAAGAGCTCTTCAGGTGTAACTTTATTGACCTTGGAGAGCCCGTGAACTTTAAAGCTGCGCGCTTTTCGTTACTGCTTAAGTGTACCATGCTTGTGACGTAAAAAAAAAAGAAACACTCAGTAGCGCCTTTAGCTACGCCTAAAAGACCTTAAGGCGAAAGCCTTATAGTTATGCTCATGACTATTGGTTTTTCAGCGTTAATCTTTTTTTTTTTGCTGAGTCATTGTAATTTTTTCTGAGTCATGCTCATTGCTATGACTTCTACCATCCTCGTTTAGTGTTTCATTCACTTAGTACCTATGTCCGAACCCATTTCAGTGGTTTTTGAGCGTTAATCTTTTTTCGCTTAGTCATAGTCGTTTTCGTTGAGTAATGGTCACTATTGAGTCATTACTGTATTCTACTATCAATATTGTTACTATTATAACCATACTTGCACCCATTAATATAATTAATTCTTTATTCTTTCCCATATTGTGGGTTCTTGACCCATTTTCCCGCTTTGTCATGCTCATTATCATAATTAATTTAGTGACTATCATGATAATTTATCGTTATTAATATTACTAATCTAATTACCTTTCGATTTATATATAATTTTATGGGGTTCGTAATGATCTTATTGAGTTATCGATTCCTTGTACCTGTTTTTTACCAATATTTTGCCCGATTTATGGCTCCACTTTTTCAAGGTCACCTCAAAGCGACACATAAAAAGCTTTCGCCTTAATAAACTAACATTCACACCGCTTAGAGCGCTTAAAGGAACTTGAAAGGCCAGAAACAAAAGAATTTTATTAATAATGCGCGCTTGATCAAACTGCACTACGCATTTCTCTAATGTTTATGACACGCCTATATTCTGCGTGCCACACAAAGAGACGTCGAGTAGTACATCGACTGCTTCGCATTCCGACTGTCTTCCAAACGATACTTCGGGATCGGAATGTCATTTCTTGCCTTTATTTCGAATAAAATTCAAATCAAAAGTAGCAAACACAAATGCCTTCCTCGGAACTTAAGGAAGTCATATTCATCAGTCTGGAGCAGTGTTAAAGTGAACCTGGCAAGACGTGGGTTTTCGTTTGAAATAGTCGCACATTTCAGATCAAAGAGCATTCTTTACCGAGCAGTATCGTCTGTAGCCATTATGTAATCCTAGAACATATTGCAGACGGCAGTATTAAAAACATGGGTCGAATAATGTTGCATATTCTGCAATTACACTGCATTTTCATCTACATTCCATCTAAATTTACATCTATATACACTTCATTCATTGACTTCATAGACGAAGAAACATCCAGCCAGTTCTTTCTATTTTTTCGCTTTTTCTTGAATGCTAAATGCTTTATTAACGCTTATGTAGTCAAACCTCGTCGTTTCGATGGAGGCGAAATGCAAAAACGCCCGTGTGCTTGCGTTGTACGTGCACGTTAAAGAACCCCAGGTGGTCAAAATTAATCCGGAGCCCTCCACTACGGCGTGCCTCATAATCAGAACTGGTTTTGGCACGTAAAACCCCAGAAAGAAGAAGAAGAATGTCGTTTTCTTATTTCTTGTAGGCGATATTCATCCTTATTAAACGACTTGGGAACTCTTGCAATAGTCCTTACCCACCATCAGTGCTCAAATAAGTCCATCAGTTTCGTTTAGCTTATTTGTTTTCAGATGGTTGAGAAAGAAAAAGAAATCGGTGTATCCCAAGCCGAAGTCTTCTGAATATTTCGATTCGATTGGAAAATTTCACCATACACACTTCAATAATAGTCATGTTCTTTTGTGCTCGGCGTTCAAAAATATTCGTCTTCATGCATATCCACCAAAAAAGTAAGAAAAGGAGAGGATGGGTGAGGAAGGATGCGGTTAGGCTCGAAAGGCGAAGCACTCAGTGCGCGAGCAAATTATTGGACAGCTATACGAAGTAATGTTAGTAGTTTTATCACCTTCATGAACTGCTGTAAACATTGCCTTACTAACTAAATTACCAAGCACGCTGTCACGCGCCCAAGGAAATACGGACACATCCCACTCGATGACCACGTACACTGACTGTCGGAACACTGGCGTGATGAACAGCGGCGAATTCCCAAGCGACGCCCTTAAAAAGACATCCTTAAAACATTCTAAGACAAACATCAGCATTCGTCCTTTCAAAGTTATTCTTCCGGGAAATAATTTGATGTACCTGAAAATAATACGCTATTTTTGCTACTTCGAAGTGTTTCCTTGAAACAACCACCTTCCAGAAAAAATGACGTTACAGTGAAATCCTCGCTCCAGAATTAGAGAGGTACTTCAACTGTTCGATCGAAGCGACAAAAATGTCAATAAACGATTACCAAAAACCACAATAATTCCGCGCACTTCAGTTCGGAAGAGTGGGTTGGTAGCCTTCACGCCTTCGTGTACCGAATGGTCATGTTTCACGAAAGCGCGGCAGTCAACAAGCCGCATCCTGTAATCTTAGTTTATCGGCGCGTTCTATATCCCCGTTCTTTATACACCCTCGTCACCCTCCCCCCTACCCCAAGCCATTTATCTGACAGCACTCGATGTCTAATGCGTCCTAAATTCTAAATATAGCGCCACGAAATAGAAGATTGATCAACCCGCTCCCGTTAATCTCATGTGCCGTTATTTTCAAGGCATCCTTTAATCCTAGAGCCTCGAAATAATAGTAGTGTTCTTACAGAAGGGGCTACAAAGAAGGTTGTTTAGGTGACAAGATGTATCGCTGTTCAAGTTTCACGGTATTAGGAAGCTTTGGTTCGTGGAATGGTTACAGATGGCTCTCCTTCATTTCCTGCAAGGATTTGCTTTCTACAAAATAACACCGCAGAACCCGAAGCTGTGTTGAATTCATCCCGTATGTCTGCCGTTTTCCTCATAGCGTAAAGCCATTCTGTGCTCAGCGCTCGAAATTTACGACTTTCGCGTGTGCTCGCTGTAAAACGCCCATGAGTGCAAAATTTCCTTGAGGTTTCGTGGATCAACGAGGCTGCGTCTTATCGCCTTTATTTTTTTTCTAACGCCTAGATTCTGGGATCGGACTATTTTTATGGTGAACAGTTGTGATAACGATTATCTAAGATGACCGGCCAGCCAATGGCGAACAATTCCTACGAATGAAGAGCATCGCGAATTCGGCGGCTGAAGCCTGAAATCCATGTACACCTTGTCTTTTTCTCAGAGGCGTACATGAGCCTCATGTATTGAATGACGGGTTTATATGAGTAAAAAAATAACGACAAGAACAATTGTCACCATCATCCGAAAGATACAGAAAGAGAGAAGAATTTGTTTACAGAAGGACCGAGGGGTCGACCTGAATTATAGCTTGCTCTAACTTGACACTCGGCAATGAAGAAGGTGGCGAAGAAGTAAATGAGTCATCACTAGATGACGACGAAATGAAAGAAGGGCGTACAAGCCCGCTGAAGTCTCTTCAGCCATGTGTCTAGAATAGTAGCTTGCAGAAAGGGAAAGACAACGCTATATTTTTAGTTATGTTACCACCAGAAATAAGGCGTTCCCGAATCTGTAATCGGAGGTTTTCATTAATTAATGCCGCCAAGAAGTGTATTTTTTTGTTCGCAAATTTCTTTAAAAATTGCATGGTACACAAGAGCCATTCGGCCTGTTCAGGTGGATTACCCGTAGAGGTCTAAGTTACTAGCGCGACAACTCGCAATATCTATAGGTGGCTAATAAAAAATAGTCACTAGGCAACTCTCTCATCACTTTATGGCACATGTTCTAAATGGTAAATTGAGGTCGCGCACTAATGAATACATGCATGTTTAGCGGAAATGCTGATGCTAGTGCCGCTTTTGCGTTATCCATCCCTAATATCTGCTAAAAAACTCAATTGGCGTTACAGTTAAAATCATCCCGAAGTGCTTGTTGCACGCTTTTGGTAAACTATTGAAGGCTATTGTATTTCCCAGCACTTTTTAAGTCCAGATATCTCGACAGAGGGGCTAACCTAAGGATTTCTACAAAGCGGACATAGAATCCCTACAAAGAAGTGCCCTAAAGTGTATAAGAGAAACGGTATTCGTGAATCGTTTTCTTTAATCACCTAGCATTGCGATTTGTCACATAAGTGACCTCCGTCTCTTGAGGTATATATAATCTACCTGAATAAACGTAAGTGCGGCTATCTGTCCCTGCCTATCTTTGAAAACTGTTCGAACTAAAAGAAAAAGGTGGTATGTAGGAAGTAGCGGCCATTTATTTATGGCTCAATGAGAAAGACGCATTGACACAACTGTTTTGTTTCTTCAGAGAGATAGAGACGAGCTTTATTAAAATGACCTAAAAATCACAGTAGCTTTTTACTGCGAAGCTGTATACATCTCGTTGGTCGGAAAATTTCGTGGCGTAAACACAAAACGCCAGGTTAACAATTGAAGGCAAACGGCAAATTTTGCTTTGCAATCAGGCATATATATATATATATATATATATATATATATATATATATATATAGTAACTCGGCACCACGCTTTCATATATAAATGGGAGTCCTGTCTAGCAATACCTTCAGTGCATTCTAAGACTGCCATGGGTAGACCACGGAAATTAATGACACCAGGAGAACAGCGTGAATACACTGCTCAACCATGTGTGGCGTTTGATACAGCGTCGCTGAACATTCACGTTCACAAGGCGGGATGGCGGACAATTTTTTTTATTCTTGAATGTGTGTGCAGGAGAGTTTGGCATAATGGGTGCCGCCCGCTAATCCTTATCTTTTAGGCACACAGTACTTATGGGAAATTGGCCGGCTAAGAGAAACAAAGAAAAAAAAAAAGAACAAAGACGGAGATGATTAATTGAATTCCCGATTGGAAAAATCTTCATCCTAGCTCTCCTGCAAAGCGGATTAGCCATTCTTCTTCAAGAAATACATTAAATAAATAAATAAATAAATAAATAAATAAATAAATAAATAAATAAATAAATAAATAAATAAATAAATAAATAAATAAATAAATAAATAAATAAATAAATAAATAAATAAATAAATAAATAAATAAATAAATAAATATGTGCTGCTCTCTTCATGGATCGCGCCGGCAGAGATAACAAATTTCCCACGTACGCGACGTCATAGCTTAGTTTTCGATATCTTATACTCCGTTTCATACATCAGGTGCAACGTTGTGGAGGCTAGAGATACTTTTTGCAGTGGCTTCCCCCTCAGAAGTAGTTCGGTGTTTAGTGACCGAATTTTGTGAAAATGTTCTTTGTATAAGATCAGTTCTGAACGAAAAAAAAACGAATTTACCCTTAGAAATAAGCAAACCATGTACTCATACGGCTACAAACACGTTATTTTAGATCAATTTGCTTTTCGTTGTTTTTTTTTTTTTTATTTGCAGCCTGTCGGCGGCAGGCTCACCTGCAAGCTCGCGCGAGCAAACGCCACTGGCACGCAGCGAAGCATAGACGGAAAGCGCGGAGTGATACATTTTAATGACCGTACTTCTTGCGTAGCTTCTACAGCGTTGCACCTGCTGTATGAAACAGAGTGCATATAATCTGTTCGGAACCCTTGTTATCAGTTCACTTATCTTGTATCTGTAATTTGCGGGATGTTTCAGTAGTTCGACACAATTCCGGTAGTGTGGAACAGATGAGTCAATTTTTCACTAAATAATTGCTCGTGGTGGGGGACTTCGCAACAAGCATGATTCTCACTAATACTCTGTTAATCAGCTCCAGCCAATTATTGTTTAATTACTTACATTAGAGTACATGCCCTAATTTCTCCTTGCGCATCATAATCCTCGTCGCTAACGCCATCACCTCAGTTGAGCCAGAGTTATCGTACAAGAACTTTTTGAATAGGCTTTAATGAAAATGATATGGTAAAAATAAATTTGAAGGACACTTTGTAAATTCTAAAGTGTGTTCGGCGAAAGCCTGTGGCCATTCGACTGACAATGCCATGTCTTTTTTTTTTTGTGCATGACACTCCCAGTGGAATGGACACAGGCTTTCGCCGAACACACTTTGGAATTTACAAAGTGTCCTTCAAATTTTTTTTGACAAAGATTGACAAAGTGTGGTTTGAAGTAAACGATGGACTGTTTATTCATGAATTATTTGTGAATTTGCTTTAATGCCCCAGGAACTCCTTATGCTTGGCTGGGTCGACGTCTACGATAGATGGGTATGATGGTTTGGGTGGGTACACATACCCGTTGCTAGTCGAGTAGTTGGGGATCTTCACTTCATTGAGCGAGATGCGGCAGGTTCGGCACACCCTGAACGCGCTAATGTCTCTGTTTGGAAAATGCTCCGTGAGAATGCCATGGCTCTGTTGTGGAGCCTTGCTAAGATCGTTGGCGAACCAACGATCTCGACTGCTGCAACGAGACGTCTGACGAAGGAGCGTTGCCGCGCGCACCGCTGTGCCATCACGTGATTGCTGAGAGAGTGTGAGGGGGAGAGGCCACAGCTGGCACCGTTTCAGGGCACGGACGGTCGGACGGACGGTCGGACGCCGTGAGTATGAGCCATTAAAGGCTTTCGCCTTGATAATTCTGCAGAATCATTCGAGCAAGTGTAGCCCAGTATCGCTACTTGTGCCAAGAATCAGAGTGAAAATTACTCTTACTTAATAATCCATACATGCCTAAGCAGCTGACTTAAGAACATGGTACTTAGTAGCGCAAAACTCGAAATAAAAGACAACAGTGAAAGACGAGAGGAAAGGAAAGACGAAAGCGTCTTTCCTTTCCTCTCCTATTTCACTGTTGTCTTCTATTTCGAGTTTTGCGCTACTAAGTATCATGTTCAGTAAATACCAACTCGCCCAAGAAGTTATATTGTTGTTGACTTAAGCTTTCCTTTGATCGCTGAGCTCTGTCTATATTCAAAGCCAAGGAAGCAAAAAAATGTCGCATTTTCAACTGAAAGGCGAAGCTTTATTGCGGCAGCAAATTAGTAGAGATCTATACGGAGTAAGGATAGTAGTTTTATCAGCTGTATAAACTTGGACATGCAGCAGTACCAGCAACGCGCAGAACTGGTGTCGGCACCGTCGGCGTTTTGCCCGCGTTCGCACCGAACGCGCGCGGCGTTGGTGACTGTTGCCGGTGCCTCTGGGGACGGTTCGGAGGTTTTCGACGAGATCAGAAGTTCAGAACGGGACACTCGTCGAGCAGCGTCGGAAGTATTTACCACCTGCTCGCCTCGCAACGTTTTTATATAAATACGCCTTTGGTGCCGCAGCTAAACGTCGCCTCTCCTGCCTCCCTCCTCTCTTCCCACGGCCTTTCGCGCGACGGAATAAGTCACATTTGCTCTCCGCCGTGCGTTCGCTCCCGGTGAAAGCGCGCGTCCCTCGCGTGCTTTCACTCGCACACACACCATACGCGCGCGGTGACGATTTCATCGCCGTTGCACTTAATACGGAACCTCATGGCGACCATGACGGCGACGACGACGGCGATGGCAGAAATCCGCTTGAAGTGTCCATATAATTGCTATCGCAATAAAATGAGTAGGCTTCTACGCAGTCGCATGCGAATAATGCGAAGCATTCTTCTCTAAGCGGAGCAATTAATATTTTTTTGCGAGTGGGCGTGGTATCTCATCGTTTTGGTGGGCCGATCCTGGTGACAGGGCAGCATAATAATATGTGCCACGGGACAAATGGGTATGCGCCACTAGGTTTTAGTTTTCTTTCAATCTTATATCTTGCCATTACAAATGTTCTGTCTTACGTAATGTAAATATAAACACCATACAGCATATATTCTCCACATAAATGTTCGCTACACAGCAGTTTGATTATTCATACATATGTTCTCTAAAAATCATGAATGTCACGGAGAGGTCCACTACAGTTGAGTCTGCCACTCTTTTATCTTTTTTTTCAGGTGACAGAGAAGCATGTCCGTATAGACACTGCTCCTGCAGTCAGGCTATAGCTTTTAGGTGCGAAGCACCTTATGCGCCCGGGCTGTCGGCGTCGTTGTTGTTGTTGTTGTAGCTGTCGGCGTCTCCTGTCTTAATCGTCGTCGTCGTGGTCGTCGTCGTAGCAAGCAGCTCGTGCTCGCTCTCGGCACGCGCTCGTGCCACTGCTCCCGCGTTCGCCGTCGTCAACAGTCTTCCAGAGCTGGCTGCGTTGCCGCTCATCATTTCAGCGTAGAATTTCACTTCTCTTCTGTCGTCGTAATGGGGAGGCCGCGTTTACGTGGTTATGAGCCATTGCTAAAGCCAGTATATATATATATATATATATATATATATATATATATATATATATATATATGAGCCCATTAGCGGTGCATCACTACATGCTTCGCACCTCCCCAGGTTTCACGTAAGTGGAGCTGCATTTCGCGCAATGGGTCATTCGAGCACCGAGTTTTTTATGTAGAAAAGTTGTAATGCCTGGAAGCCAATATACGAGATGAGAGTGTTCAATTGAGTTTCATTTTCTCGTCTCTCTTTCTCTCTCTCCCCCTTCCGCCCTCTTTCTCTTTTTATCCCCCTGGTCCTTCCCCCAGTGCATGGTACCCAACCGGAACTACCTCTGGTTAACCTCTCTGCCTTACTTTGCATCCTTTCTCTCTCTCTCTCTCTCTCTAGCCAAACAAATTCAGGATATATACCGGCGATAGGCAAGTGTTAAGTAAACGCCACCAAAGTGTTGTTTTCATCCAGTTGTTTCAGGGTACGTGTGCAATGCAGCCACATAGACGTAGTGCTGTGATCGTGTGCCTGTTAGCGGTGCACATTTCCTTCTTGTCTCTCTGCCTCCCCTTCCCCCGACCTTCACTGTAAGGGAGTAAAACAGGTAAGGTAGCAAAGCAGATTTCCTGTTCTGGTTGACCTCCCATCTTTTCACCTTTCGTCTCCTCCTCTCTCTAGTAAAACCGCAAGCATGGCAGGTTGGCACAGATTTCCTTGAAAACCAAGCAGCACGAACGACAAAGGATAGAAAAAAAAATGAACCATTTCAGGGTGTAACTGTCGATGTTATGATGTGATTAGCATTCACTACAGCATAGCACAGCGACATACCGTATTGCCACGGCCGAAACGTTTCATCTATGAGGCGTGTATTGCAGCAGAGCTACTCGCTCGCGATTCCCTCAAGACGCGCTGCGCCATCTATAGGGGTGCCGCCACAAGTCTGCGCGTAGTGCGTTTCTGATTATATGTGCAGACAAATGTGTCTGAATATATTTGACGCGTGTTCGATTTCGAGGCCCCGGATATATATAATGAAGGATTTTGTTTGTCACTGAATAGTGAAACATACCCAGTGACCCAAGTTGGCGTAAAAGAGGTTCATTGGAAAGCGGCACTATACCCAGCGGCACATGCCGAAATAAACCCGTGGAACATATGAAATAGAGCGCTAGCAGTGCTTTCTCCGGGGTTTGTGAATCGCCGTTAACCTTAGCACATCCCCGCGTTTGATTGAGATGGAGCTTAAGGGGTCTTTAGCCGCGGGCTTCAGCCATGAAACTACAGGAGAACTGGTTCCAAATTGTTTTTTGAAAGCGTTTACGAACTGGTCACAAAAAATGGGAGAATGAAAGGAACATTACGACGGCTGTTTTCAATAAAGAACTTTTAAACCGATTGCCGCATATTGCACTAACTACCCGCAGAATTTTGGGATTTGACTTTGTAGAAAGAGTGGTAAGGCAGCGCTGGGTTCATTCGCCTCTGGGCCCAAGCCATTCCTATAACCCGCCCCAGCCCCACCGAGCACATGTGCTGGACGATTTAATGGCAACAACACGCCACAGGGAAAGCAGAGTATATATATATATATATATATATATATATATATAGTCCATAGTTCGTTGATCGGATGCTGAGTGCGTGCATGATCAATCCTCTTACGCGGTCGCCCCGCCGTATGTGGGCTTCTTGCATGCGTAGGCGATAAGCTGCACGCAAACCAGACAGAAAACTATCTTTACCGGTGCACTTATGAGCTCCCCAGCTCGGGTCCTGCGTTCAGCTACACTGGACGCCCTTCTCGAGAATAGAAAGGTTGCACAACGCGTCGTCAAAGCGTGCCATGTTGCACTTGCATTCACCGCTTCCACAGCGCAAGCCGTAGATAAGCGGATTGGTCTAAGGCGGAGCTTTTCACAGTGGTCGGCTTGATTGAAAATCGCTGCCGTTGCATTGTGCGCATCCACCTCTTGTCTTTTTAAAGCGAAGCTTTGTACCTCTACCAGCCAAGGGTTCTGTCGTGTCCGTCATTGTAAGCAAAAAACGATCTCGACGAACCGCTAACAATTGCAGGTATAGCAGTATAGCTTACTTGAATTCAGGCATACAGCGTACAACTAAGCACTCGTTTTCGCAAGAAAAACCACAAAAACAAGCTTCAAAGTGATGAGCCAACATGATGGATGATAAGGGCTGCGGGCAAACAACGGAAACAGGCTCGGCGCGGTCCGTAAGATTAGATTGCAGCTGTTGCAAAGCTTATGCAGCTGCTTGAAAGAGGGTTGACGTCATTCGAAACCCTTCCAGCCTAGTAACTGCTTCGGTTCATTTTCTAGACTACCCCACTATGGGGCAGTCTAGTAGTGTATATCACACCGATCATAAAGCAGTCGTAAACATTGTTGTGAAGTAAATAATAATAAAGGCCGTGGTTAAAGTTACGTTGTAGTGTGTGAAATATCAAGTGCGCCGCAGTCACCGTGAGGGTGGCGTAAAAAGCTTCGCTTTCCAACCACCTTCACAGGGTGGATTGGCGGGCAATTTTTTTTTGTGATATGAAGTAGACGTCGGCACGGTAACACGGCGCCAGCTGCTCTTTGAGTAAAGTGAAATTATGTATTTGTGAAAGGCAACTTACCGGAGAACAATTATTTTATAATGAAACCACGCACGACGACAGGAGAGCATAACGCTCTAAGAAATATAACAATTAAGAAAAGAACATTAAAACAAGCCTAGAAGACTTATATACAACGTCGTTATCACAATATAGTCATGCAGCAGTGCCAATAACATTATTCCGAGAAATTTTACAATACTTGTGTATCCAGGCATGTTTCAAACTCGACGCTCGTCTACTTGATCTTCCTACGGTTCCTCAGAGTGCTTTCTCTCTAGCCATGCGTGTTCGAAGAATGGCTGAATAGTGCATGTGTATTGTTCTTGCTGGCAAACAATGCAACTGTTCTACATAATTATTTACAAAAAAGTCATTAACGCGCTCTTTTCTAATAAGCAATTGCTAAATTCATTTAGTGCGACCTATATAGGCATGATCTGTGCGCCACTTTATCATTTAAATTATGACATCCACTATTACTTTCTCCCGTTTCTCGGGCAATTAGCACACGCTCAGCTTCTATAAAGCCTAAAAAACGTTAAGATGTCGATAGTCCCATCCCTGACTCCTTCCACGTCCATTCTTCTGTGGCCGCTTCTTAAAATGACTAGGTCGCGTTTGTCTTTTAGCGCTCTAATTAAATTCAGTTCTAATCGTACCAGCGTTCCAAAAGCATCTTGCGAGCCTCATCGTTCTCTCGAGCGTTAAACTTACGTACACGTGGAAATAAACAGGGCCAAGCGCCCACGAGGAGTATCAAGACGGGAGCTTACCTTGGCGGACAGCTTTGGTCGATCATCGATTGACCTCGCGAGGAGGTTGACCTGGACGCCAATGTCCGAGTTATGGGTGCCCCGTGTCTGCTGGATGCTGATGACGTGCTGGCACTTTGATTCGCTCACTTTGACGCCGGCTCTGCTCTTGCGAAATGTCCGGTTCCATTGCACCGAGCTCAGGCATGGATTCTGCGACGTGTTCTTTGCATTCCGCAATGCCCTGCATGGAACGATGCAGGTAGGCACAATTGTGGTTAAGTATAGTTGGAATAATGTATTCATCTCATTCTCATTAAAAAAATGTGGAAGAGAGGCAGGCAGGCAAGGAAGAAAGGTAGACAAGGCAACCATGTATTTATTGATCCTGGCTCCTACAATGCAAGAGGTGAAGGGAAAAGGCAGTACGGAGGGAAAGAGGAGACATGTGTAAGAAAAAAAAAAGATCAATTGCGCACACAAATGAAAGGTGGCTGTATGCTGGCCCGGAAAAAATGAAGCCATGCACTAAAAACATTAACGCTTTTTTCAGTTTTAATGACGACGCGATAAGTGCCGCATTTTGCAGCACTCCCAGCGGGGTACACCCACACAATTCTATGCACACTGTAACGTTTTAAAGTGCAAATCAGATGCGCTATTGTGTCGTCGCCGCCGCGGACGTCACAGTAATTTTTGTGCGCTGTTAAGATAAGAAATTAACAGGACCTATAGTAAAAAGCCAGGCAAACACACTTTGCCATCAGGCCATAACTAAACAATTTTTTCTATATGTCATTGGGGTTATGCGCAAACGTACGATCGCGTCCCGCTCGCAGATCTCATTTTAGCATAGCGCTTTAGCATAGCTGTAGCGCCTCATCTAGGTATTAA
>NC_051155.1:235073338-235083694 GCF_013339745.2 Dermacentor silvarum
GTTGACCTCATTTATCGCTTTTTTCTTTTCTCTAAACGTGCCGATGCTGGCGGGGTGGGGAGGGGTGCACGGTGGGTAATGAGGGATGCCGTAGTGGAGGAGGGCTCCGGATTAATTTCGACCACCTCGATTTCTTTAACGCCCACCTAAATCTAAGTACACGAGCCTCCTGGAATTCCACTCCCATCGAAACGCGGCCGCTACGATCGAGAATCGAACCCCCGACCTCGTGTTCCAGCAGCACAACTATGTGCTGTTGTAGCGTGTGCCATAATCATACCACAGTTACCCGACGATTGTCCATCCTTGTGCAGCAGCACTGGTTAGCGCCGAAAGCGGAACCCAGGCACCGGTGCGGCGTGGCACACACACCTGTAGTCTTTGAGCGCTGCCGACGACGAGGAGGAGGGGGCGGCGATCCTGGAGCCCGTGTAGAACTTGAGCCGGTCCAGTACCCGGCCCAGCTCCTGGCGCGTCACGGCGTGCAGCGCCTTCTCGTCACGCAGCGTCGCCTCCGCCGAGCAGCACGCCTGCGAAACCGGGAGAGTGAGAGGGCGGCTGGCCAAGCCCAACGGACGCACCGTTGAGAAACTGTGTCGCTTGCGCACGCCCACACACTCTCGGGTAGCGCGCCCGGCGACGACGCCGGCGACCCGCGGGCAACGCCGTAGCCGAGTTGACGAAGCGTTCGCGCCAACTGCACGGCCGCTCGCGCAAATGATGAGAGCCCCCCTCGTTGGGGCTCCGCCGAACTACCGCTGATCTGCTGCTATACCGCTGCTGTTGTACGGTCATCCGCTTTCCTCACTGACCCATGCGGGTGCGAGCGTTGAAAATTGAGGATCACGACGCTCGGGAAAGACCTTTCCAGCTCTCAGGCTGTTTTCATTTCTTCAAATCTTTTGCGCACATTTTAACTTTTTTTATTTTTTTGTCTTCTTTTTTTGTGTTCTTTGAGGTGAGAGGCGGAGAATTTGCACCTTCATCCGTAGCGTCCAAAGAATCCACTGATGGCTTGCTTCTTTGCGGTGGATAGCATATACCGTTTCATAACGCTCCCATTTCGAAAGGAAGCACCGGGCGCTGACACTATTCGTGACGGTTTTTCTATGCTTCATTAAATTATTCGTGCCAATAAAGGGGACGTGGAAGTACGTCGCCCCTTATTCATATTCATAATAAAGTTCAGTCAGGACAGAAAATAAATTAACGGGCCTTGTCCATATGAAAGAAATCCGCTTGTTTGGAAAAAAAAATGTGAGCTACAAAAATCTTTATGTGTGAAGGTTGGTTCCTATAATAAAAGAAGTTAAACCTGAATGAGACTGGAGCATTTAAGAGCGCAAGACTTTCTAGTGTGCGTCTTTCGTCTAATGTCCTTGATCTCTTAGCGGTGAAATCTTTCAATGTAAATACTAAATTAGCCATATTAATTGGACTAACCACACAAAGAGCTATCTTGTGTATACCGGCATGGCATCGCGCTCCTGGCCGCCACTGCAGAGCTGTTCGGTAGGCAATCTTCAAACGCTAACTCCGCATCTGAAGCAATCCTGATACTAGTGATCTACTGGCCTATGGCAGCACCTCGTGGTGCTAGTATGCATTGGCGCACAAATAATAATAAAGAAACAAAAGAGTTCTGCACAGCGCAAGCCCACAACGCAGGGAGGTGTTTATTTTCCAATCCTGCACATAGGCATTTCACTACCAGGTAAGGTTAGACGACATCAGCTTTCCTGAAAACTCCTGAAAACCTTCTGAAAGTCGATATTAACACACTTCATCTGGTCCAAGATTTCCGATAATTTTGCCACGATAAACAGAGTACTGATGCTGTTGCGGCTACAACGTGTTTTGGGATATATATATATAGGAACTCGCCTGCTGCAGCGAGCGGATCTGCGCTTCGTAACTACGCAGCTTCAGTCCTGCCTCCCTTCGGCTGGCCTCCAAACGCTGCACGGCGTCCTCCATGAGGGCGCATTGGACGCACTCGGTGCATTGCAGCCGCTGGGAGAATGCCAGGGCCGCACTGATGTCGCCGCTCGTCCGCTGCTCCGGCCCCCGCGCGGACGTGGGAAGCGGCGGAGAGCCCTCGGTCATCGATGACAACTCAGAACTGTCATTCTTGCTCTGCGGAAAGACACAATAGAGGCCACTATAATACTTCCTCTTGACTTTCTTTGCTGTCTTTTGCAGTGAACCACTGTTAATGCCGCAGTCATCACCAAGGCGGCCCAGTCGTGTCTCGCAACAACAGAAAGTGATCATCATCACGTAGCAAAACCTTTTGAAGGCCTGGTGTGTTGTACATACTTGCAACATAAAGTAGTGCAAATCAACACAAATCACGAGGGAGGGTACGAAGAACAAGTGCTAACTCGCAGTGCTTATTCGCCGGCAAGAACCCACAATATTACTCACGTCTTCTTAATTACAGCTACATGTGATACAAGCGACAGAAGAAAGGAATGCGCCGCGATTGGTGTCGCATCCAGTACCTTCTGAAAATTGACCATAAAAATTTCTCGCTGTGTGCTGAAGTGTGGCCTCTGAAAGCTTCGCAGCTCTCTGCGAATTTATTTTCTTTATTTTTTATTTGAGAGCATGTTGGAGGCAGCCATGAGGACGCGTAAGAAAAAAGAAGAATGAAGAAAGAAGAAAATCCAACTGCTTCAGCTCGCACCAGCAAAGGAGTTTTGAGGCTACAACAACAACAACAACAACTTCAAATGGTGTTCGGACCGCAGCACTTCCGCCCTATATATCCTTCTCGGTAACGCTCGATCTTCTCTTCTCAACTCTCTGCGAACCGCGTTAGTCCCTACGCAACATTAGCGAAATGTAGCAATACCCCTTACGTCGGCTTTTAAAACAAAGCATTTTCTCACTGTATAATTTACGAGACACAGCATTACGTTTGATTCGTACCCATAAAAATGGCTGTGCAGGCTATTAGGTATTTCTCCGGCGGGAGATGCTGACGTCATTGCGCACAATATTCCCACAAGACAGCTTGTGCATTTTCGTAACTGCGTTGCGTAACTACATTGCGTAGTTTTCGGAGATGCCGCCTTTTTTATTATTGACTGCGCGGCAAACTACGTGCGTTCTTTAACGCCTCAAAGTAAGTCTCTTTTCTATATCGAAATTCTTCCAATAAGGTATTATCACTGGGGCAAACACACACCCAGTGCCCTGCCATGTCAGCTGCTGGCGTTCGCGGACAACACTAGCTTCTGCGACCCCTAGCAACCAATTTATGTGGCATGTGCAGTGCTGATGCTCGGACAAGGCTAGTTCAGGCAAGCCTACGGCGGTAACGGTTGGCTTTCTACGTAGCCTCATTGCCAACACCACAGTCAGAGAAACAAATGGCAACTTCACGGGTAAATCTGCAATAAGTAATGTAGCAACCGATCGGGAAAAATTGCAGTTTCGCCCGAAGGTCGGACCAAGGCTCGTAAATTTATGGATAGTACATATTGTCACAAAAATTCGCTTAATAACGCACGTGGTGCCACGTGTCCAAAGACAGACATGAACAAGGCCAGTATAATGTTAGGATTCCTTTCACTCGATTCTCTTCCATTTCTTATCATCAACCGTTCACGGCCGGCCGATCCCGATGATAACGCGGGCGGATCACCGCTATAAGACCACTGGCCAAGCGTGACACACTAATAGCATTAGAATAGAATCACTAAAGTATCCCAGAGCTCATTAGATGACCGCGAGCAGTCG
This sequence comes from Dermacentor silvarum, assembly GCF_013339745.2. NCBI lineage: Eukaryota > Metazoa > Arthropoda > Arachnida > Ixodida > Ixodidae > Dermacentor > Dermacentor silvarum. The sequence continues at coordinate 235,077,086 of NC_051155.1, forward strand.
TTGTCACAACGTTGAAGTGAGGAGCAGCGCCTGCAGCAGGCGGTCATCAAGTGCGCTTCTCCCAACGTGAACGTTCCGTGCTAGCGTTCCTTCCACCATCTAAGCTGTGCCGCGCCTACGGAATTCAGTACATTAAGTGACGTCCAACACTGCACTGGTGCACGTGGTAAGTCAACGTGTATCAAGGCACTAGCCTTCTCGCCTCACTTTCCCATGCTCGCGTCCTGGCAACCACAGTGCACCGCGTGATCTTTGACACATGGCGCGGGAAATCCCGTATGCAACTGCCGTCCGGGACAGGACGGCAGATGCAACAGCGAGAACACGTCTCGAGTGTCCCTTATACTTGGTATAACAACAACGAATTCGCGCAGAGTTGTTTCTAAGCATTCGATGTTTTTGTGCTGTTAGAGTGTTGCACGTATGTTTAGTGTTACATGTAAAAAGAATTCACATGCTCACACAATTTACAGTTCAAGCGCTGCACGACTCACCCGCAGACGTCTGTGCGCTAACAGCAATTATTGTGTCGTGCAATGTGTGTGTTTGAACTACTGCAAGCCGGCCAATATACAGGGTGTCCCAGCTATCACGCAGCACGATTTAAAAAAGAGGAACGGCGTTACGCGAAGCAAAGCTAGTGCGTATTGTTTCCAGTGCAGTGGAGTAGCCGCCAGTAATTTTTACGTAACTGAGATTTATTAGGTAATTGTAATTAATTATCTATTTTGAGAAGTACTGTTCTAATTATCAAAGTGTCAATGAAAAAATTGTAGAGCAACATGAAAAACTGGCGATACAGCTTTCTGTTGCTCAATACGTGCTACATAAATGTGTTTTTCCGAGTGTGAAAGGAGCCCGCGAATACACGCATAATTGCCGCACGACTGGCCGCTCGAGGCACTTTGCGTGTATTCGCGGGCTTCTTTCACACTCGGAAAAACACTTTTATGCAGCCCGTACTGAGCAACAGAAAGCTGTATCCGGAGTTTTTCATGTTGCTCTACAATTTTTTCATTGACACTTTGATAATTAGAACAGTACTTCTCAAATTAGATAATTAATTACAATTACCTAATAAATCTCAGTTACGTAAAAATTACTGGCGGCTACTCCACTGCACTGGAAACAATACGCACTAGCTTTGCTTCGCGTAACGCCGTTCCTCTTTTTTTAAATCGTGCCGCGTGATAGCTGGGACACCCTGTATATATACATGAAGTGTGCGTACACGTGCTTTGTTCTTGGATCGTTAACGTTTTATTTTTATTTCTGTTCATTACATTTTTTATTGTGCCACGTGAAACTTAAGAGCGTACATTTAGTTGAAAAGCAGACTGCAATCACCCAATGGGAAGAAAACCACTGCAATTGCCAATGACTTCTCACCTTGTCTGTGTATGCATATTTTGTAATTTTGTCTGACGAAAAAAATCTCATATTTAAAAAAAAATGTTTTGTCAGAACAGTTCAGTCTTGTTCAGTCTTGTTCAGTAGTTCGTCATCTGTCACATCACATACGTCGCCGCCTTCCATAATTGGTACAAAGCAGAAAAGACTAAATTGGACATCATTATACGCGGCGCCTACAAGCTAGCCTTAGGACTGCCGAACAACACCAGCACTGAATTTCTACTCCAATTAGGACTCCATAACACCCTTGACGAATTAATCGAAGCACAGCGTCGGTCTCATCTGGAGCGTCTCACCCTCACAGAAACGGGCCGGCACATTCTAACTAAACTCGGCATCACCTACCACCGTCAACATGGAGACAAATACCCAATTCCACGCGACGTACAGACTTGGCTACATGCCGACCCTATTCCCAAAAACATGCATCCGGACTACAATAAAGAACGTCGGAAGGCAAGGGCTGCCTCCCTCATTAAAGCCTATGGCGACACCACGGGCGTCACCTTCGTCGACGCAGCTGAATATCAAGACGGGCACCGCTTCGCCGCGGCTACCACAGTAAGCAGCTCGCTCAAACATGCCGCCAGCATCGTAACCCAAAACGCCGAGACGGCCGAGGAAGTGGCCATCGCCCTGGCCACCCTTGATCCGGACTGCCATACCATCGTGAGCGATTCCCGCACGGCAATCAGCAATTACATCAAAGGTCGTATTTCAAAACAAGCGCTACGCATCCTAAACCAAGCCCCTCACTCACTTGAGAAGCAAATCACTCTCGTCTGGTTCCCAGCGCACGCTGGCGACGTACATCCGCACCTCACCAACCTCAACGAGGTCGCTCACTCCGTAGCACGAGGCCTTGTCAACCGTGCCGGAGACAGCGCAGGTGCACCCGCGGAACGCGATCGCCTCACCAGCTACAACGACCTCACGAAATCATTCTATCTCAACAGAAGAACCTTCCCCATCCCTCATCACAAGCTAAACAGAGCACAGGCAACCACCCTTCGCCTGTTACAGACAAACACGTACCCCTCACTAACACGTTACCACAGGATCTACCCGGACACCTACCCTAGTAACATTTGCAAGGTCTGTAAGACTGAGGCAGCATCGCTTCCCCACATGCTATGGGAATGTAAAAACCAATATCCGACAAATAATACCGTGACCCTCTCGTCGAGATGGCACGCCGCCCTGCGCAGCTCCCAACTCGACGACCAACTCTGGGCTACCCAGCAAGCCTGCGAGGCGGCGAAGAGGCAAGACCTCGATGTCCCCACGTGGGAGGCCTAGGCCCAGCCAGCTAAACTGCTGGTTTAAATAAAAGTTTGTTCCTCCTCCTCCTCCTCCTCAGAACACACACTGCTTTGATGGTGCTTAGCGGGGATGGTGATCTTGGCAGTAGCCGTATGCTAATGGCCTTTCGGAGTTAGAAATTGCTGCAAACGTAATTTCTTTAGACGCCTTTACAAATGTTTCTAAATGTGCTGAATCTGAATTTTAGGTCTGAGAGCTTGGTACAATTATCATTCGGAGTTCGTCTTTCTTCTACTTGCAATGAATGTATTCCATTTGAGCGAACCTTTGTTCTTCTCTTTATAATGACTACACCGCAGGGTGTCGGAATCTTTTGTCAGGCGAAGATTTTTGTGCCGACTGCTTCCTTCAGGAAAAGGGAAGCAAAGTGAATCGCATTGAAATGGAATCCAAATGGGGTATAAACCGTGTCCAGCTTTGTCAAACCTTGCGAAGTCAATTTGAGCCACATTATCACATTCTTGCGGATGTTACAGACTGGTTCGAACACTGCTTCATTGTGTGCGTCCGGAGACTCCTGCAGTGTGCCTCTTTACGATTATTGATGGAGAAGTTGTGGTTGAATAGGTACCTACATACTACGCTTCCACCTTGCCACAGTGCCAGTAGAAATAAGTGCTTCCAGCTCGTGCACGCACCATTTCTGTTGTAATTATTGTGCGTAGCGTCCTAGACCTACGCCTTTTATGCGTACGCGGCTTCCACATTGTCATCGCAAGAGGCTTTCTTTCTTTCTTTCTTTCTTTCTTTCTTTCTTTCTTTCTTTCTTTCTTTCTTCTTTCTTTTTTTTTGATAATTGTATTTTGTTGTTGAAAGCGCACAAGTAGCTTTTTTCTTGCAGAAGTCAAAACATTTTACTGGCACTCTCTCTCGACGATTCATAGATGATGATGATTTTATTGGGTGTTTATGGCACAAGAGCCAATGATGGCCAAATAGCGCCAACAGTGCTACACGACCGCGGTCGCCCTGTGGATATCGATGAGGGCGAAATGCAAAAAAAAAAAAAAAAAAAAAAAAACACTCGTGTGCTTAGAGTTACGTGCACGTTAAAGAAACCCCAGGTAGTCAAAACTAATCCAAAGTACTTTCGAAAAGGGGTGCCTCAATAAAAACATATAATTTTTTTTATGTATATGTCTTTATGTATGACCTAGAATGAAAAACAGGCATATGTTTGGAATGTGCTAAATCTGCTGTTTTTAACACGTCTGAACGCATTGTCTTTTTATCGGTCTGTAATAATGCATCGCAAAAAGGAAATCCTTTATTTACTACTCTTTAACTAAAAACACTGCTGGCACTCAGTTTTCGTAGTACGCACTGAAATGACCTTCCTTGGTACCACTTGCAATTATTTCTTCAACCCGAGGCACTTGTACCAATGCCTCCTTTTGTTGCAGCGCACAAATGCAAAGCGTGATGATGCGACAAAAAGGTATATATATATATATATATATATATATATATATATATATATATATATATATATACCAGCATGCAGACCCATAATGTCGGACTATTCTTGACCGCCTTAGCGATTCCCCCAAACACCCGTATGCGTCGACAACTTGACCTTCAAGTTACACAAAGGGGCCCTATGCCGTTACATTTATCCCCCCGATGGCAACAAAGTGGTCCCCGTCACTCCCGGTTCTCTGCAAAGCGATGTTTTACAAGCTTTTCACGGCGATACGGTGGCTAGATGGGTAGGTGTGCCGACCGAGCGTAGTTCACCACTTCTCCGCATCATGACGCAAAATTGGCGCTGCGGACAGTAGAACGGTTCAGCGGCGCGCAACGGCGGCTGCGCTGTGTAGACGAGCTGCGTGTCTGATAGTATCGCTTGCCTCTGATTGTATCTTTGAAGTGCACGTTATAATACCGTTCTGAGCAGTGTAGGCCAAGCCAGAATGAGGAACTTGTTGTTGTCGTCTAGTCAGAAAAAACGAAATGCTGAAGTAAATTTTCCAGCTTGGCAATCGGTCACATTTATTGATATAAACGCAGCGCTCCAGCCCATTGCATTAAAGACGTAAATGCATTTTTTCCATGCATAAAACAATACTGCAATGGTTTTATACGGTATGTGGAACCGTGTTTACATGATATTTAGCGAGTTCTAATGTTTCAATTTCGAGAAATCCAGCTATTGTTTTATTGCTGCGTCAGTTACGGTATCTAAATTGGTGCGAGAAGAATTGTGTTGGTAAGTGCATATGGTTCACTGTTTCATTGTAATAAAATAGAGTAATACGTCTTGGGCTAAATTCGTGAATATATTTAAAATACAAGAAACGCTCTCGTAACTTGAGTCAGCAAACGCACCAACATAAATAGCCTAGCGCCAGCAAGGCCGCAACGTTGGTCCACCACATCACAACATTATTCACAGCACACGCCTCCACTTCAGGTGATTCTTCTTCTCCCTGTTGCTTTCGCGCGCCATGTTATTGCCCTTGACAAGAAAGTAAGCGCGTATAATTGAATAGAACTTCACAACATCGTTTGTGAGCTCTTTCTTGTGCCGCTTACAGCCGATCAAATTCGGGGGATTCAGCTGCAGAAAGGATGCAAAGTCGGCGATACACTGTTCCTTCGTAACTCATTTAAACTGAAGCACAGCTTGAAGGCGTCTTCGAGCGATGCTACCAGTTTTTTTAGTGCTTCAGAAGGGAGCAACAGCCCTGACCTACTCATTCTGTTGAATTTAGTAATGTCCCTGAGCAATCGGAGCACTTGGTTCTTTGCAGGAACTTCCTTGCTACATAGGCTGCTATATAGAATATCAGCCTAGAATCACTTTTCTTTTCCCTGTAGCACACGGGGGTGCTCAATGCGCAGGCGCTGAGCACCTCATGTGCGGCTTGAAAATTTCCAACGTCGAGGAGCTCATGGACGTACGCTTTTCGGTGTACCGCTTGCTCATTAACGTCGCCGATACAATCTAGCCACCGTACCGATACTGAGCAAGCTACTAAGCAGCTCGGGGTGAACATTTCCGCTGTCAGACAGTGTAACAATTCCGCTGTCTTTGTCACAAGTTTAGAGCCCGATTTGCAGTTCGAAGCGAAGCAGTAGGTCTCCTTGGTGGTCTTGATTGGTGGAGCAACGCCGCCGCTAATCTCGCCGGTCATTTTTCCGAGCTGGAACATTCCACATCGCTTAGGAACTTACAAACAGTACGAGAGATGCGGAGCTCTTCACCTTTGAAACTGATACGAACAGACGACATACAACTATTCCAATACGGCCTTTATTATTTTTTTTTTTGCTCGCCGCCAGTCCGCCAGCCCCCTGTACCAGACGACGCGCGCTGCGGAACCGTTCTACTGACCGCAGCGCCAATTTTGCGTCATGACGCGGAGAAGCGGTGAACTACGCTCCAGAGGCGCCGGTCGGCACACCTACCCATCTAGCCACCGTAACGGCTATATCACAATCCTTATGGCAGAATCCGAAGCCGGTTCTTTTGGCCTGGCCTCTCCTCTACCGTGGTCAAGTATATATATCGCCTCTTGCGTGCCTTGTCAACACAGCAAACAACGTCCATCTGCTCCCGCTGGGCTCCTTCAACCCCTCCCTTGTCCTGCCTCCCCCTTTGAGGTCGTCGGAGTAGCCATGTACGTGCTTCTCCTGACCGCCAACTGTAATCGCTGGAATGTGACAGCTGTTGAACACCTCGCTCGCTATGCTGAGACAGCTTCTCTACATTCTGGCACAGCTTCTGAAGTTGCTGACCTTTTCCTGCAAAGCATCTTTTTACGCCATGGAGCACCACGCGTTATCCTCGGCGACCGTGGCAAGGTCTTTCTCTCTTCCATTCTCTCCGAAGTTACACGAGCCACCAGCACTGTTCATAAGACAACCTCA
>NC_051155.1:235083794-235233233 GCF_013339745.2 Dermacentor silvarum
CATGGATACACAGGATGTTCTACATCTACTGCCTGGCCGTGAGTGGTGGCACAGGCTAACACTCCCAGGGTTAATTCTAGTAGACAGACATAAATAGCCCAGAAAGTGGATGGGTGAATGGCGCCGAGGTCGCTCAACTGGTACCAGCACCGCACGTGTAAGGCGAAGACGTGGGTGCGTATCCGAGCTGCGGCCAGTTGTGTTTTCATCGGCCTTCAATTCCATCTATTTATTATTTCCTTACGTCAATTGTCAATTTCCGCTATGCTGTCCTTCACGTTATGATTTGTTGGCGTCTTCTGATTTGACTAATCTAAATCGGGTCCCTCGATATCCTTTCGTCTCGTTCATATATATATATATATATATATATATATATATATATATATATATATATATATATATATATAAATCCGGTAGGGTCCAAGAAAACGACTGTAAAATTTGTCACATAAACCGGGGACACGTACTTGTGTCCAAAGTAATACTTCGTCACCAGGGTAGAACATCACATTGCGGTGAGTCGAGTCGTAGCGATGCTTGCGAGCGTCTTGGGGGATGTCGGTTTTATTACGGGCGAGGCAGCGGCAGTGGGGGAGGCGGGAAACAAATTGTTCGGAAAAAGACAGTTCCAATGAGACAGGGGCCTAGAAGAAAAATTCATCAAGGGCGAAAGTGGTGAGCAGCCGTAGACAAGGAAGAATGGGCAAAATCTGGTGATACGTTGAGGTGCAGTGTTGTGGGCAAAAGTTACAAACGGTAGGATTGCATCCCAGTTTGTGTGGTCGGGGCTGATGTACATTGAGATCATGTCTGAGAGTGCTCGATGGAAACGCTCGGTCAAGCCATTGGTCTGTAGGTGGTAGGTGGAGGTTGTCTTATGAACAGTGCTGGTGACTCGTGTAACTTCGGAGAGAATGGAAGAGAGAAAGACCTTGCCGCGGTCGCCGAGGATAACGCGTGGTGCTCCATGGGGTAAAAAGATGCTTTGCAGGAAAAGGTCAGCAACTTCAGAAGCTGTGCCAGAATGTAGAGAAGCTGTCTCAGCATACCGAGCGAGGTGTTCAACAGCTGTCACATTCCAGCGATTACAGTTGGCGGTCAGGAGAAGCCCGTACAAGGCTACTCCGACGACCTCAAAGGGAGAGGCAGGACAAGGAAGGGGTTGAAGGAGCCCAGCGGGAGCAGATGGACGTTGTTTGCTGTGTTGACAAGGCACGCAACAGGCAATATACTTGGCCACGGCAGAGGAGAGGCCAGGCCAAAAGAACCGGCTTGGGATTCTGCCATAAGTATTGTGATATCGTCGTGAAAAGCTTGTAAAATATCGCTTTGCAGAGAACGGGGAGTGACGTGGACCAATTTGTTGCCATCGAGGTGATAAATGTAATGACAAAGGGCCCCGTTGTGTAACTTGAAGGTCAAGTTGTCGACGTATACGGGTGTTTGGGGGAGAGGGGGAACCGCTAAGGCGGTCAAGAATAGTCTGATGTTATGGGTCTGCATGCTGGTGTGCAATAATGGCGTGATGGCAGTCAGCGCTTGACCAGTCTAGTGTTACGATTTGTAAATTGGATGAAGATGGCTCGTGAGAGGGGCTTTTTTGGGGGGGGAGGCATTGATGGACGATGGGACATCGGATGCAGGCAACGGGAGGAAGCGTCGGTGCCTTGGAGCTTTTTTCCAGACTTGTATGTTATGTTGACGTCGTACTCCTGTAAGCGAATCACCCAGCACCCAAGACGACCCGATAAGTTCTTCAGCGGGAGAGCCTGAACAATGCGTGATGGTCTGTAACGACCGTGAAGCGCCGGCCGTGTCAATACGGAGTGAATTTTCGCACAGCCCAAACAACAGCAAGACATTCCTGCTCGGTAATGGTATAATTCTCCTCTATACTGTGGACAGGCAACGACTGACATAGGCAATGACTCGCTCATGAGAGGTATGTTCACGTTGCAATAGAACAGCGCCAATACCATGACCTCTAGTGTCGGTGCGGACGATGATAGGTGCAGTCGTGTCAAAATTGCACAGTACCGGCTCGGACGCGAGGGCTTGCTTTAGAGTTTGGAAACCTGCTTCGCAGTCCTCTATCCTAACTAATGGTGCAGCAGCTCGAAGAAGTTGGTGGAGCGGAGACGCAAGCGTTGCGAAGTTGCGTGTAAATCGGTGGAAGTAGAAGGCGAGGCCGATAAAACTGCGCAAGTCTTTTTGACGTTCTGGGCGGGGAAGTTGAGGACTGCGTCAATCTTCTGCGGGTCCGGCCGAATCCCTTCTTAACTTAGTGCCTCAGAACCTTGATGGTCTTGCCCGCGAAGCGTCATTTTTTTTTGTGCTCAGCTGCAGTTCAGCCTTCGCAAGACAGGTTAGAACTTCATCAAGGCGCTGGAGATGTGAGAATGTTGAAGAGAAGACAACTATATCGTCAAGATAGCACAGGCAGGTCTTTGATTCGTATGTGGCAGGCATATTGCAGAGTCCGAAAGGCATCACGTTGAATTCGTAGAGATTGTACGGGGTGGCAAATGCCGTTGTCTCTTTGTTAGACTCGTGCGTTGGTATTTGCGAGTAGCCAGATCGAAGATTAAGACTCAGCGCCCTGCAGCGAGTCCTACGCGTCATCAATTCATGGCAGGGGTTTAACAACGTTGCGTGCGATTTTGTTGAGGGCGCGGTAGTCGTCGCAATAGCGTTCTGAGCCGGCCTTTTTCTGTACAGAACCATTGGAAAGGAATAGGAACTTGAGGAAGGGCGTACTATGTTGCGTTCAAGCATGTCGAACAGATTTCTTTCAATAACCTTGCGCTTGGTAAGAGACACTATATCAACGGCGGTGAACCCTGCGTGAGCCGTCGGTCTGAAGGCGATGAGTGGCGAAAGGCGTCTTACCGAGGACGGGTGAGTGGACGTCGAAGAAGGCACCGTGTTTTTTCAACAAATCGAGTTGATCTCGAGTCTGAGTGGGTGAAAGGTCTGGGCTGGTGGAATTTGTCAGAAGAGGGCAAGAAGAGTCGAGAGGAGGCGAATTTGACTCCGTCGGTGCAACATTAAGAGGAGCGAGGACAACGGGTTCAATATCAACAGCGCATATGATAGTTGATCCACAGGGCAAGAATTGGGGATCGGAACTAGTATTATTGATTCATTAGAGGCCGACGTGGTGTACACTGATATTAGTGACCATCTGGTATTACTAGTAAATTGAATTCACTGCCTGGATAGTAAAACTAAAAAGCCAGTCTTTATTCAGTCCACTACTTCATCAAATCTTGAAGCATTTCGCCGAGCTGTTACTCGTGAAGCTTGGAACAGCGTTTACCGGGCAGAAGATAGTGACTCTGCGCATACTGCTTTCATGACCACTTTCAAAGCTCTTTACCACGAACACTTCCCTATGAAAAAAATGACACGGCCATCCAAAGCACGAAAACCTTGGCTAACACCTGAGCTTCTTGGTATGGTTAAACACAAACATGCCCTGTGTGCTCGAATTGTGAAATCTAGAGATCCAGCCCTGCTCAAGGATTTTAGGAAATATAGAAATAGTCTCACCAATCAGCTTAGGGCTGCTAAGGATGCTTATTTCGTGGGAATTTTTAGTGACCCGGCCAATCAAAAAAGTGATGTAATCTGGCGCAAATTGAATACTTTGTTAAAGCCTAATTCAACTTCAGCTATTCCAGATGTTTTGTGTCATTACGGGCACAACCGTTCCGGAAATGCTATACCAAACGCATTTAATGAAATATTCTCATTAAAACCACTGTTAAATGATGTTGATAGTCTGAACAGCTATGCTCAGTTCCTGCCTGTAAGCGCGTTTAGTAACACTTTATTTCTTGCCCCAACTAGCCCCTCAGAAGTCTTTTCTTGCTTCAGTGATTTAAGTAACAGCCGGTCCCTGGATGCCGATGGTATCCAGATTCGCCCCATAAAGTATGTGCTTGATATTATATGCCCTGTTCTTACCCATATTTATAACCTAATATTATCTACAGGCATATTTCCTAAACAAATGCAGACTTCACGTGTTGTTCCAGTCTTCAAGCACGGTGATAAGGGAGCCGGCCCAAACAACTATCGACCTATTTCGATAATTCCAGTGTTTTCGAAAGGTATTGAGAAATTAATGCATATAACATTGCTATCATTTTTAATTACCACAATTTGTTTCAAGATTTTCAACATGGATTTAGGAAGCATCGCTCTACCGAAACAGCCCTCTTGACTGAAAAAGAGTCAAGAAATAATTATTGGTGCATTCAGTCGTAATCAAATGGTATTAAGCATATAAGTCGAGTATTCCAAGGCATTTGACCTAATTGATAATACGATCCTTCTTCGCAAATGAGAAAACTATGGTGTGCGTGGAACAGCGCATGCGCTTCTAGAATCCTATCTTTCAAATAGGACACAATTCGTGGATACAAACAATGAAACATCTGCAAGGAAGCCGGTAGTTGTTGGTGTGCCACAGGGAAGCATTCTAGGGCCACTCTTATTTTTGATTTACATAAATGACATCGTACACTGCACAGACAACGCAACATTCGTTTCGTACGCTGATGACACGACAGTTTTTGTTACAGGGAATTTGGAAACAGAGATAGAAGCGATGGCTAACAGAACGCTATCTGACTTAGCTGCCTGGGCCTCCAGTGAATTATTTAAGAACAAACCCTTCAAAAACAGAGGTTATCATGCACACGCCTAAAGGAAAAACGCTGACAAAGAAGCTGAATTTATTTCAGGGCTCTCAGCAGGTGGAAATGGTGGATTCTGTTAAAACCCTTGGAGTACATTTCTCAGAGCACCTTACATGGAATATACATGTTGAAAACCTCCATTCAAAGATGTCATCTGCCATTGGTGTCCTTGCACGTACGCGATACATTCTTCCTACAAAAGTGAAGATTATGATCTACAATACATTAGTGTCCTCTCTGTTACAGTACTGCAGCATAGTGTGGTGTACTACAGGTGTAAAAAATTTGCGCAAGCTGTATTTGCTGCAGAAAAGAGCCATACGACATATTGCTGCTGTGCATTATGCTTCCTCTACAAAATTCTTTTTGCAAAGTTGGAATTTCTTCCAGTGTTCTGTTTATATAATTATAGGCTGATGTTGTGTTATAAAGCTTTTGTTAAATATGGTACCGATACCGTAGTTAATCTTGCTAAGTTAAAAGTAAACACAAGTGTTCGTCTAACCAGGCACAAAGAAATGTGGACTGTACCCACCCCTAGAACTACTTATGATGTACAATCTTTGTCCTACAAGCTACCTTCCCTGTTAAACTTATTAAACTATGAAGGTTTCGATCCTTCGTGTAATCAAAATTGTCTCATTAAACACTTCGCCCACTCCATTTGTTCGCAGGAATAGCACATCCTTTTGAATTTTTGTCCCCGTTCTTGTCGATCGCTGCTTTTTATGTTCATGCCATTTTAAGCCTATGAAAATGAGCTCTATTGTTTCGCGCTTTGTTACAAAATTTTGTGTTACGCGATGTTATGTAATACTCGTCAATTTATGTGAACTCTTCGTGCATGACTGACCGTCATCCTGCTGTTTTGCCAACTGTAATGGGTCGGGACCTCGTCAAGCTGTTCAAGCTTTTAGTCCCGTACTCCTCCTATCCAAAGGAAATAAAAGTTGATTGATTGATTGATATTCAATGAATTAACCATTGAACACCCATTAATGAAACGAAGAAGGCTGGGAGCGCTCACAATTTCTCTAGAAGAAATACGGCCATAAGGGTGAATCAACATGTCGCCGTTTACAGTATCGGCGGAACGAACGGTCATGATTTGTTCTGTATAGATGGCCAAAGCACATAATATGTGGCTGTTACAAAACGGCTATGCGCTTCATCTGTAGAATGGCATTGCTGATTGATGTCGGTCAGGAATAGGAGGCGATGGCGACAACTGATGAACGCGGAGGTGGAGGACAAGAAATCCCAACCCAAAATGAGTTTGTGAGTGCACTCACTTAGCACCGAAAATGCTATATGATGACGGATGTCATCGATAGAGTACAGTACATCGCGTGATCGGGTGAATTGTGGCATCGTTTGCTCCACGCAAAGTAGAGCCGCAGTATGGCGTGGTCACTTTTCGTAGACGGGAGCATAAATCAACACGACTTATAGAAATGGCGGCACGAATGCCAATAAGAGCTTCAACCCGAACACCTTTCACAAACACTAATAATAGATTCGACGGCGCTCTGGACGAGTATAGGTAGTCCGATAGATGCAGTTTCCCCTCCTATAACTGCAGCGTGGAGTTTTCCGAGCAGAGGTCAGGGGCCTGTGAGGCGGGCCTAAGTGGGGACACTGAGCAATGGCGTGGAGAAAGTGAGCGGCGCCGAGATGAACGGTAGGTGGCAGGCATATCGGTTCTGTGTGGGGGAGACGGTGAATGATGCGAAGAAGGTGGGCATGTCATCCGCTGGTAAGTCATAGGTAGACGGAATATATATATATATATATATATATATATATATATATATATGCGACGGAATGCGAAACCCACAGGAAGAGCCAAAGAGTGCTTATCAAAATGTTAGTTCTTATCTTGTATATAGCAGCAGAGACGATTCCCCGGGACAAAGCCGCTCGACCAAGGAAGGCTTACACCAGCTGCCTTTCTTCAGCTGCACCAGATTTTTAAAAACTGCCTGTAGCAGATAGCACAGTTCTAACTCTTGAGTTACATTACTCAATGAGGCGGCCATTACCTCTACAAGGCATCAAAATGGTTATTTGAATAAACAAAATACGTAAAATAGTTAACGTCTTAATTAATTACATTACGGTACATATTAGAATTAAAGAATTGTAGCCGGTGAGTTCGCAAGATGTATCCCCTTAGAACGAATTCTCAGACCTACACCATTTTCGAGAATTTCAAAGTGTCCAACGAAATGCATTGGCGTTCCAGTTACTTTTGTGCCTGAATGCAGAAAATAGCGTTTTGTTAAAAATGTAACTGGAACAGCAGTGCATTTCTACCGCAAGTTTGAAGGCGTATATCTCGAAACCGGCGCCATCCTCAGAATTTGTTTCAAGTCGTTATGCCTTGCAAACTCAGTAGCGACAATTCGCATAATGAAATATGCCCTAACGTAATCAATGAAACATTTATTTAGTGTAATTATGGTAATTATTTAGTTAAACATTTTGATTTATTTTAGAAGTAATGGCCACCTCATCGAGTAAATTATCTCAACGGTTAGAACTGTGCTATCTGCCACAGGCAATCTTTAAAAATTTGGTGCAGCTAAAGAAAAACCACCTTATGGAGTTGAAAGCAGCCGCGTATGAGCGGAAGTTACGTTTTTAGTAATTGTGGTAAACACTACCGTGGCCACGGAAAATCAGATAACAAAACAGGAGCCTAAGAACACGCTACTTTAGGCATAATCATACTTTTCTTGACTTAATAATGTGTCTGCAAAAGGCCTTTGCTCACGCGTGGCGCGCGGCAGGAATAGACCCCCCGCGTGTCATGACAACGGTTACATTTCTTGTGCTACACGTGTGGTGTATGAGCTTCCGCTGATTTGTGAAAAAGTTTACATCGGTCAAACAGGCCGGTGTATTAATGAGAGGCTGCGAGAACACTACAATTCTTGGAATTCCTCTGATGGAGCAAATCTGCCTCGCCATTGTCGGGAACGCGGCTGCGTCCCGCTTTTTTCCAATGTTAAAATCCTTGGTAGGGGCAAGGGCAAGACGGAGCGTGAAATTCTCGAAGCTTACCATATCAATTTGCAAGGGGATAATTGCATCAGTTCTACCTCTCTCTCACCGATGCAGAAAGAACTTAGTTTCCTATCGCACTGGCGTTAGCTACGTGGCGTTTTGCTATCACCTTTGTTCGTGTGTGGGTGTCGGCTTTTGAGCTGCGCATGCTCGCCGGGTTTTCCTGAGAGACGGGGTTCTTCAATAAAGCACAGTTGTTAGTCCAGTCGTCGTGTGTGCCACGTCTCTTCTCTGTCCTTCGTCTTTTGACTGGTTTTTACTATTCAGTATGTACCAACTGATCCAGACTGCTACTCTATTGAGGGAGACAGTTTCCCTCACACGTCAAAATTGGCCACGTCCGCCATCCAGTCCGCCCATACGTACCAAAGCCCCTGCAATGCTACAAACGCTGCAAGATGGGACACGTAAAATGTGTTTGTATGAACAATCTCGTGTGCCCACGGTGCGCTGAGTCTCATTCAGAAGAAGCCTGCTGCGCAACTCTGTTAAAGTGCCCTAACTGCCTTGGTGCCCATGAGGCCTAATCCAAGGATTGCCCGCGGATGAGGAACGAGCGAGCAGTACTCAAACGTATGATACGGGACCATTCAACACACAGAGAGGCTGCCGCTACTCTCAGGCGACGACGACATCGCCACCGAAGAGCATCACGAAAAGTAGCATCTACCGATAGAAATACACCCTCTTCCGACAAAGCGGCTACCACACCAACGCCGACTACCACAAAGACGGACACTGCGAAAACGAAGCAAGGGGCAAGACTCACACCTCCTGAAGAATTGCCTGCACTTCCACGCGCCAAACCTGCCTCAGATTCACATCAAATCCCGCCGCGCTCGATGACCTCACGAACCGCTGATGCGACGACTGAGGAACGCCATGTCATAGTGATGTTGAAGTCACTTATGGACGCCATGCGCATTCTACTGAGAAGCATGAAAACCCCGTCGGCGCAGAGCGCGCTGCAGGTGCTGGAAACCTTCAGTCCGGTGCTTGCGGCTCTACGGCAAAACCACGGTCCACGAGATGCCGTCGTTTCAAAAGGAGGTCAAGAACGCATCTTTCTTTCAGTGGAACGCCAGAGGGATAAAGTCACGCATGTCCGACTTTAGACAGTTTCTCTTTACGCACCAATTCCACATTATCGAGATTTTCGAGCCCAACTTGTCAGCTCCCATCAGACTGTCCGGCTATGTGTGCTTTATGTCCTCTACCCACAGAGAGTGCAGCAAGGTTGTTGTGTTTATATACCATGACGATCGACGAACTAAATCAATACGTTTGCTTAACAGTGAAGAAAAAAAAAGCCCACGTTCACAATTCTTGGAGCCTACTTATCTCCAACATGTTGTTTAAATTGTGAGCGCTTACGGGGAATTTTGACATCGACTCCACAGCCGTCGGTGATTACTGACCACTTTAGTGCCCACCATTACCTATGGAGAAGCTCCAAATTGAACTCTAGAGGCAGAACACTGGTGTCTTTTGTCTCTGAACGCGAACTTTGCCTGTCAAATGATGGAAGCCCTACTTATCTGCGTGGATCAGTGTGTAGTAGCTGCCTGGACCTTACCTTCGTTTCACGTTTCTTTGCGAGAAGAGTGCACTGGTTTTTGGATTTAGAAACGCGGTGTAGCGACTACATCCCAACTTATTTGAAGATTGAAGGTTTGACTAGCTCCCAGTCCTCCAGAACCGTCAATGCACCGATTGGCCTAAATACAAGATAATCATGAAAGACTGTTGTCCGGACGGCACCTCCTACAACCAAGAGGGTGCGATAAAGGATGCCGTACAAACAACCGCGCATTCGCTTTTGAAGAGTTCTGCCCGCACACAATTTGACATCGAACTCGAGAAACTTCGAGAAACTTCGAGCAATTCGCCGTCGTGCGGAACGAAGATATAGACACACGAAATCCAATCATGATTTGAGATTGGCTAGACGAACACAAAAGAAAATACAGCGTCACGTGAACATGCTGGCTTTGTGAAATGGGTATCCTTTTGCGAGTCCCTGGATCCGCAAAAACCTTTGTCGCTTAAATGGTTTTCACACAACCTTTGTTCAGCGTCACCCGTTTAGATCTTTGGCACTCCATCTACAATGTAGAGAAATTGACGTCGCAGAATCTTTCTGCAGAAAGATTGCTGGCGAGGCAAATTCTGATGGAACGGGAACACTCGACCACCTACTGTTTTCACGCGATCCCCGCATGGAGTGCCTGTTTTCTATGGAAGAACTAGAAGCTGCGCTGGCTTTCTGCAGGCGTTCTTGAGCGCCAGGACCTGACGGCATTACATACCGTGCCCTGTGTAACCTAGGAGACCAAGCTCGGAAGGCACTCTTGCTCCTATACAACGACTACTGGCTGACGTGTACTGTTCCGCAGGAATTGAAGTCAAGTCGCCTCATTCCACTTCTCAAAAACTGGCAAGTCGCCTTTGGACGTTTCCTCATACCGTCCGATCTCACTTGCCAGCTTTGCCGGGAAAACAATGGAAAGAATGATTTTAACACGTATGGAATGGTACTTAAAGTTCTATGAAATCTACCCTGACGCTATCGCCGGATTCAGGCGCGGCCGTTCGTCAACAGACAACGTTGTTGACTTTATAACACTTGTGCAACACCAGAAGGCCTGTAAACGACTATCTGCTATGTTTCTAGACGTTAAAGGGACTTACGATAATGTCACGAATGAAGCCATCCTTAGCGCGTTAGAAGCCGTAGGACTTGGTGGTAAGATATACATGTGGCTGTGCAGCTACTTACAGAGGAGATCATTCTACGTGCACACAGAAAATGGCCCGACATCCGAGCATTACGGTAGCCAAGGATTACCTCAAGGCGGAGTGCTTAGCCCGACGCTCTTCAATATAACCCTCATTGGATTAGTTGACAATCTGCCAAGCACCGTACTACTTTCCATATATGCGGACGATATCTGTATTTGGGCATCAGGTGCAACACGACTGCAGCTTCGCGCTCGGCTTCAGAAGGCAGCCATAATGACACCTTGCTAACTTTGTCAACAAGGACTTGAAATTTCACGTGGAAAGTACGCAATGGTGGCATTCACCAGGAAGCCAATGTCTACTTATGGACCACTTATACCATACAGCCGAAGTAGTCACAGGTTCTTGGGAGTCTTAATTGACAGAGACCTGTCTTGGACTTTGCACGTGAATTACGTGAAAAAGCAGCTGACCGCTATCTGTCACCTGTTCAGGTTCCTTGTAGGAAAAAGTAGGGGAGTATCTATACACGCTATGTTACAGCTGTACACGGTGCTGTTCGTTGTATTCTTGCGGTACAGCCTGCTTGCAATATCCAACACGTGCAAGACTAACCTGCGTACGATTCAGAGCACTCAAGCCCAAGCCGTTAAAATATTTCTTGGCTTACCACGCAGTGCGTCAACGGCTGAAACCATTGCCATTGCGCAGCATTACCCAATCACGACGCACATTACCGTTTAAACAATGCGTACGCATCTCAGATACTATGCTAGGACCACTTCCCACCGCCTGACGAGCCTCACTGCAGAAGGGCCCTGCACGACATTAGTAAAACATAAATACCCCAGAAAGTGAATGTGAAAACGGCGCCGCGGTAGCTCAATTGGTAAGAGCATTGCACGCGTAATGCGAAGACACGGGATCGTTCCCCACCTGTGGCAAGTTGGTTTTTCATCCACTTTCATTTCCATTACTCTATCAATTCTTTAATTCACTTCGTAAGTACAAGTAATTGCCCCAATGTTGTCCTTGGTGTCCTTGTCAAATTCTCTTTTAAATTATTAAAACTCGGGCCCCTCGGTTCCATTTCTTCTCGTTCAATATATATATATATATATATATATATATATATATATATATATATATATTACACTTCCACTATAAATTGTCTTAAAAAACACCCTGTATGCTCTTTCGCAGCTGTAGAAGCGCGCTCTTTGATAATTATTGTTCACGGTATACTGAATATGACCTTCGCAGTATGAAAAACGAAATGCGTGCCTGCGCTCAAAGACACCGCTGCAAATCAGGCCGGGTATTTCCTGCGTGTCGCAGTCCTGTTACGTAGTCTCAGTTCAAGGCATCCTTTGTATGAACCAGTTAACCTAAGCTTCTCCCCGCCCAGCGAACTTTACTGTGGGCTCGCAGTGTAAGTAACAAGAGCAGAGCCCCTGTACTGAAGACGCAGCGCACCCCGATACAAGTAGCTAATCTTGCCCGAGGCACGGGCGAACGTTCAGGTTCGTGCGGCCAAACATCGACCCGGCCTGCTGAAGAATTTTACAGTTCACTAGGTTCAAGGTCGGGACCAAAGGGGCGCTAGCACTAAGGACTCTATTTGACATGAGAGAGACAGGGCCCGCGTTTAAAAATAACACTGTCTCGAGGAAGCGAAGGCATGGAATAACGAAGCAGATGCAGTGATTGGCGTCGTAGCCCCCCCCCCCCCCCCCCCCCCCCAGAAAAAAAAGATATCTGAATATATGAAACAATTTTGTAACGTTTATTTCGATACAGATACATGCAATAGATGCAAAACGTACAGATACATGCAATGCATACAGATACATGCAAAACGTGTTGGAAGCTTATAGTTAGTCCTCTACTTGAAAATTATACATGTACTTTATTATCTTCACTCAACGTTGCTTCTGTTGTATGCATACATAAATGCCATTATTCATCCTAAGAGACAAACTTGCTTTCGAATTTAGCGATGAAGTAGTCGTGAGCTCACATTTCGGCTACTTTCTTTTCATCGTGGACACCCGCCGCGGTCGATCAGTAACTACGGCGTTCTGCTGCTGTGCATGAGGTTGAGGACTCGATCCCCAGCCATGGGGCCGCATTCCGATGGAGGCGAAATGTAAAAACGCTCGTGTACTTTGATTTGAGTGCACGTTAGAGAACCCTCAAGTTATTGAAATTATTTCGGA
Source organism: Dermacentor silvarum (assembly GCF_013339745.2). NCBI lineage: Eukaryota > Metazoa > Arthropoda > Arachnida > Ixodida > Ixodidae > Dermacentor > Dermacentor silvarum. The sequence goes on from NC_051155.1 coordinate 235,096,534, forward strand.
GGCCCCCGCTGCGGCGTCCCTCACAAACTATTTCGCCGTTTCGGGACGTTAAAGCCCATAAGTTGATTTGATCTTTATCATCGAGACACAGTATGATCATCCAGATACTATTTCGGCCATAGAATGGTCTCAATTCTAAAAACGACGATCTTAACATTGACCAAGTTCGACGCTTCAAACCACCTTCCCTTCTGACTTCAGCTGGTATACATTTAGTCATACTCAGCTCCCTGTGCGTCTTTAACGACGGCAACCGAGACGCAATGTTGCCAACAGTCAGCTTCTATGGACCTGCTTTATAATCAATCTCATTGTTCCTGCTCTTGCGTGATTGTATTGCAAGTATAATTTAATCCTATCCACCTTCTCGATGCAGAGCAGTAAGTCAGCGATCATATGCACGCCAGCAAAAGTCTCTGCTTTCCGATTAAGAGTGTCTATCTCTCATCTTCTATCCAGCTAGTTGCTGAAATAAGACTGCTAACTAGTAAAAGAGATGAGGTTGACTTCACGTACGTGAGTTTGGAGTAACTTCTAACAGAGTCCGTATAAGGCCTGTCTCTCACAAAACAGCACTGTGAATTCGGTGACGTTAAAAGCGCCACTATAGTAAATAACTAGCAGGGATGTCCACAGGAAGGGCACTGGTACCATTCAGACATCAAAGATAAGCGCCACAAGCTTACCCATAAGCGCTGCCACTGGCTCACCTCCCATTTCACGGCACCACTGAATGACAGATGCACATCCACCGCGCACAGAACGCATACCCACTAGCCGGCGCAATCCAGTTAGGACGGCTGTGCTCTACGGCTCGCGTGATACCAGCACGACCTTGAGAAGAAAAAAAAAAACTGGGACAGCCGCTACTATATTTATTCGTGCGGTGCGCGGGGCGGCGAGGGAGCCCAACAATCCGCCCCCGCTTGGAGCGGTCACGTGGCTCATTGCGTCATGGGGCCTGCGTTCTCTCTCGCCGAAACGTCCGTTCAAGTTGACTGACTTTACGGGTTAGAGAAGACAATGTACTTCACCGTTTTTCTTTTCTTTCTTTAGGAAATAAAGAAAGAATGCAGAGTACAGTTAAACAATGTGTTCGTTCACGGCTCCCTGCGCGCGCGTTCGTTTCGCACTCTTCCTATTCAGCGCAGCGGTAACGTGTTACTGAACTTCGTGGAAACTCGAACGCAGAAAGGAACGTGTCAGTAAACGTTCTCATGTTAGGTGTTAGCACGTGCCGATCGGGGCGTTGAGAGCCAAAAAAGAAATGCCGTTCACTTTCTTTGTGACAAGTAAGTCCTATATAAGCCTTGAAATGTTTCGGGGTTGTTATGTTTCTTCAAGGATTAAATAAGGCTGCTGCATGTATTACTTCGACCTCTCTCAGGCAGCTCGAATTATACCTGCAGGTTTTCACAAAGTGTCAGAATACCTCCAGGGACCTTACGGACACACCATGAGCCACAACATGCACTTATCCAAAGGACGAGTGCCGCCTATGCGTCCCGCGCTATTTGCGAATGCACATTTATCTTTTCTGCGAGATACTCTATGTGGTAGTTTAATTATGCATGTTTTGTATAGCAGGCGTCTGTCGCATGCAGGTCGTTTGTCCTGCGTGAATCATTTCATTTATCGCCGTATTCCGCAGAAGTAGTACACCAGGTGTGCCACCAGGAAAAGTTCTCCAGTTTTCGTCAAAGAGCCTCGCTCTTTGACGAAAACTGACAAGCAAACTAGGTTAGGCCAACGAACAACGAACTTAATTAGGCGAACTAGGTAAACTTTGACTAGGCGAACGAACAACAAGAATTAGGAAGCTTTCAGGGAGAAGTTAAATGGCAAAAGTGCACGTGCTTCGCATGCTTAAAGTTAGTTGTCTCCAAGACCTTGTAACTTGAAACCATGGCCAGGTGGTGCGCACAGAACTCATTATTTGAGGTCCCCACACGCGCTATTTCTCTTTACGTAACTTCCTGGATAAAAAACAAACAAACTTGGCTTTCGCTTGTGAGAGGCTACATCGAAATCTTATCAAGGCACTTTATTTCTCTTAAAGCCAACCATGAGAGAACTCTCGATCGACAGCCTGATGTTAAGTCATGAAGGGATCTACATACTTTTACTTCAAGGGAGCTGTCTTGTTATAGTTACCGCAAAATAAATTATAGCGAAAAATTGCACAGAGAGCCAGGGGTCCGGAGAAGTCTAGTATGAGACTACTACTACGAGCAAGGCGTAGATACGACGCTCCTAAAAAACTATGTTCAGACTTTACCAGAACACCACGTGCGGCCTTGTGTGAGCTGTGCAGGGAATCCTGAGGATGTGCACAAATTTGGCTAAGGTGGAAAGTTGGTTTTAGAAAAAAAATGTTTTCTTCGAGATATGTTATTGCAAACTTGTGGATATATGTAATGTTACATGCTTATTTTGAATATGCAGTCCATTTTTTTAAAATCTACTCTGGTTCTAATTTTATCCGAGCTTCCCTGAAATAACCTTTTTCAATGATTTGCAAAGTATCAATTCCTCCATTTTTGCTAAATAGGGTATCAATGGCTTCTTTATATTCCAAGGAATGCCATAAGATCAACTTTATTTCTTTGCCTTACCTAAAAGAAGAGTAGCGAGACTTCGAAGTTCACTCACCAGAAAAGCTCAATCAAGTTTCAGCTTCAAAACCTGCCAACTCATGTTCTAGGTAAGGCAGAGCAACAAGGTTGGTCTTACGGCATTCCTTAAATCATAAAGAAGTCATTAATACCCTATTTAGCAAAATCTTAAGAACAATATTTTGCAAATACTTGCATAAATTAATTAAAAGAAGCTTGCATTAAAATTAATACCAAAGAACATAAGCAAATAAATAAGCACATAACATTACTTATATGACCAACTTTTCAGCACCATACCCCGAAGAATAAAGATTGTGAAAATTTGCGGACTAAGACAAACATCTAACGGCCGTGCTGCTTTGGTATACGGAAGCGAATGGAATAACGAACCTCAAAGAACAAGAGTAGCCTTCTGTTAGCTGTCCTACACAGGAGGAAAATAATTAAGGGAAGTGATTGCACAAATTAAACGTTTAGTGCTCAATAGGTAACACAATAAACGCCTGAAAGCAAAATAAAAAATGTTTTGAAAAGGTTTGTTGTCGCAGTGCCTTAGAGTTTTAATTTTCTTGCCTTTAAATGCTTTTCAAGGTTCTTATTTTGTTCAAGCGCGTTGAAACAGAGCCCTTTAATTACTTACCCTTTTTTCAAGAACTTTTAATTTGTTCCATGAGCCACGTGGGCTATCGGTTAAAACACTATGTAGCCACAAGATCATCTGTTTTATTCTGCACGTGCACAAATATTCTTCTTCCTCGAAATCCTGTCTCTATACTGGCTCGAAATACGAGACGCAGCTGAAACGGCATATTTAACATGCAGCAATACTATAACATGTATTGCAAAAATTAATTGCATTCCTCGGCTCAACAATTTGGAATATGTTACTCCTCGGGGTTAAAGCACCACAAAGCTTCAAGCAAAGTCGCAAATTCATTGTCCGAAAAACAATAATCTCTAATTGACTTAACACGTTTGGTTCAGTACTGTCGTATTTTTAGCTAAACCGCAAATTGTTCAATCGTGCCAATATGTTTTCTCTTATTTCAACAGCTGACTTATGGATTCAATTTTTCCTGGACGGGAAGATAGCCTTCCTCGGCCTTCAATCCAGATATTTCTGTATTCAGTTTCTGTGTGTTTGAACTTCAATGAAATCTTCTCTTTAGGTGCTTGAAAATAAAGTGTCTTGATGACTGACTGGCTGAATGACTTAATGATTGATTGATTGATTAATCTATTGACAAGCAAGCAATTGAAAATGAGTGAGTTAGGGAGCGATGCAAGGTAGGAGAAACGGGGGGAAAGGGCGGAAAAGAAGGAATGAGAGTGAGTGAGTGAGTGAGTGAGTGAGTGAGTGAGTGAGTGAGTGAGTGAGTGAGTGAAGGTAAGAGTCACATGGTCATCGCCAAAGAAGCACCACTCACCTGGTAATCGGAATCACTGCGGCTGCTCTGCTGACTAGGGCTGCTGTCGACAGACGTCGACTCAGAACCGATGCGAACTGTAATAAATGCGCACCATATATTGTGATCACTCATTATTTACATAATCACTTTTGCTTCCACCTTTTAACAGATACCAGCAAGGAAACACGCGATGTAAGTGAGGGTTATTAAAATGTATCAGACGTCTTCCTAAGAGATAGTCATAACGCCATAATTTAGCTAACTTGTGCATTTCACAAGAAAAACACCTAGCCTTTTATTTTTTGCCACAACAATATTTATAGCCACCGTTGTTGTCCAACTGCATCACCACTGTAGCTGCAATTTCTTAACCTTGTGTTAAGAAATACGATTTTTAAAGAAGGAAGTTAACAGATGCGAAATAAACTTTCTTGTGGCTGACGCAGTCTAGCCTATGTTGGATTCGCACAAATAAACCAGATTTAACTGACTCTACTGAACTTTATTTGACATAAAAAAAGAAACAGAGAAGAAAAAACGTCGGCGCCTAATTGAATTTATGAACCAACCTTCACGCAAAGTGGCGTAACTTTATCAAATATAGTTTTTTAACGTGAAAGCGTATGGGCAAATCGTGGCAGCCCTTTCGTTGTATAAAAGGCACAGCAGTCACCAAGTTATTATTGCTCATATCAGAATAAAAATAGAATTTATTTCTTAGTGCAACAAACGGTATTGAACTTTTCCGAAATCCGCGCGTAAAAAAAATATCCTGAGAGCAAAGATAAACTGACTTGAGATGCAGCTTGGCGGATTTATGGAGAAAAAACTTTATCGATAAAAGAAAGGTACAAAATATACACATTTTAGCCATCTAACCTTAATGCAAAAAAAGAAAAAAAAGAAAAAGAAAAGGTTAGGGATGGTCAATGAATATCCGCCATACAGCTATGGTGAGAAAACAATGTAGGTCATATCAACGTAAAACATGCACACCGAGCTTGTCTAAGTAAATATTTTGCATAACAGCAACAGCAAGCTGTTTGGCATGAATACTTTATGAATACAGCGTACTGAATGCTCACCTATTGATCGTTGTCCCGAACAGGTAAGAATCACGATGTTCTGGAGGAGTTAACAAAGAAAAAAAAAATATGACAGGAAGTTAGTTGCTGTGTTATTCAATAAAAATTAAAGCACCAAATTCTACCCATCTCACCTGCATGCCAGACCTGTTGCTAGGCTAGCCTCTCCAAATAGTATTACACTTTTTTTCTCACATAATAAGTCACTTTAGCCGTTTAGTGCACAAAAGAGACAGGTACCGTGTGACAGACGTAGACACTGTCACACTGTCCTGTCTTTATTGTGCGCTAAAAGGCTAGAATGGAATGACAGCATGCCCAAACGTACGTTCTTTCGTCTTAAATAAGTAAAACACACCTGATCCTAAAGTCATGTCCCATGGATAGGTTAAACACACTCAACCATAAAGTCAAATCGCATAATTACGCTCAAGTTATCTCTCAAAAAGCAAAATTTAATATGAACGCGCACCGTGCCTATACACTGAATGGGTTACGGTGGCGCTGCCACAGGTTGGGAACGAAAATCTGTGCAGGCCATGTAACGCTAGGGTGAGCTGTGGGAGAGGGGCGGAAGCGCTTGTATAGCTAAGCCTCGTTGTGCGTTGCACCTCAACTCAATAGTCTAGTTCAAACCCAACTTAGTCGGCCCGTTTGGGAGCTAGACAGAAGCAAAAAAAAAAAAAAAAAAAATATCGAAAGCAGACGTTTTTCTTTGTTTCTTTTTTTTTTTTTTTTTTTTTTGCTCTGGATTTATGGAGTCACAGGCTCCGAAATTCAAGGATTATATTCCGGTCACCTGTGGCATTTGTCGAGATTGCCAGAATTCGCGATTGCGAGCGTACTTTTCACCCCATTTTTGTTTTCTCGCCCACAAGCTTTGGTTCTGTTTTTATTTTGTTTTTCTTGTCCTTTTTGTATTTTTTTGCGAAAAGAACAAAAACCTTAGTTGCAGCATTGCGAGAGGGTCCACAGCTGCTGATCTTGAAAGCTGAAATGAAAGTAGGAGTAACGGAAGTCTTCGACTATCACGTCGCGAGTAGCAGGGTTTCGGCCGTTTTTATTCTGAATGTGGACATGAAGAAAATAAACAGTACTGAAAATAGAGCGCATCCGCATACGTCAGATCAAATGGACACGCTAGTGAAGAACTTCAAAGAGTATTTTAAGTAATTATAGTACTTTCCTCTTTCATGTCCCTCATCATTTTTTTTATTTGCCTTATCAATCATTCATCTTCATAACGCACTTAATCTTATGGAATTTGGCAATTGTTCAGACGAAAGCGGTGAAAGCATGAACGTTTTTCTCCTTTTCTTCTTATGGACTTTTTGCGCAATACAACGATTTCGCACAAAGTACTAAGCTTTCATTGCGAGGCAATTACCAACACGTGTACTCGAGCTGAATGAAATCAGCTTTATTGTTTTCGTGAAAGCACACCTGCCTGCGTCTGGCCACGCGGACACAAGAGATGCATTCATGTTTTCATTCGCCTCGAGGGTTTCATGCCAACTCCGAAAGAACCCGGATGAGAGAGAGAGAGAGGCAGGGATGCTGGCTTTCAACAGAACGGGGAGATGACTACTTATACGAACTTGGTCTCTCATGACTCTACAAACAAAAGGTACAAGAAAACACTGTAGATGCACAGTGAGCACGCGCGTATAGAAGGATCTGGAGACCTCTTTTTGCGCTTCTCAGCTTCTAAGATTCTTTGAAGCTCTCTGATTAGTGCTCGCTCACAGTGTGTCGGTTCTCAGCACATGACTCAGCCTCCGACAGAATATGCTTTGCGAAATATCTCAGTGCGCAATACGTCGTACCCAGCAGTGCTAATCCTGACTGGAAAGCGTCAGCGTTCCTTGCGGAGATCGCCTATGTAGGATAGACCTGCGCTCGACGGCGTCTTGACGACACCTGCTAAGCCACTTTCCTCGCTAGCTGCTCGTTAAGCTTCGCCAATGTGCCACAGGCTGCCTTTTCTATTTCTGTGTGGAAGACGACGAAAACGATCACTCACTGAGAAACGACACACCACGCTTAGAAGGCAACCTTTCGAGGCATTCCTTGTCTTACCGGCGGCTCTCTGGAGCGATGAGATTCGCCGCGTTATACGTTTAGTCACCCAAGCGTGACGTAAGCGCAAGCTGCACCTCAGTCGCTGTCCTTGCATTAGGGTTGCTTTATTTTAGACTTGGTTGTTGGTCTATTCATGTTTACTATTATATTTTCTTGCTTGCAGAGGCTTGCTTGACGAGCAGTGGCGTGCACACGTGTAAGTCGCTATCGTAATTTGCAGTAATGGAGAAGTAGTGTAGTTACGCGCTTTGATTGAGTTGACTTGCCGAGTAACCGCATCTTGGTCTGAATGCGTTAGTCCAATATATATCATGTCTATACAGGGTGTCCCAAGTCCCAACTACCACGCACCAAGATTTAGAGATATGCAAATGCCACGTAGCAGGACAGAACTAAGGTAATGTTGTTTGCCGTCGCTTGGAGATACTCGGATTATTTTGAACAGCTTAGCTGATTAAGCTCTTGGTTAGGCCGCGCAGTGCGAACAAAAAAAACCGCGCCTGGCGATGACGTCACCGCGCATTGCCTAGCAACGCCTCGGCATTGTTAGGCGACGCACGTGACGTCATCGCTCGGCGAGGTCACCACCCTCTCCCAGGTTACCCTCGCCACAGCCCCACAGCGCGAGGCGCGGCCGACGTATCCGGCGTTCGTCGGCGTGCCCCGGCTGCAGCCGGCGTCGAGATATAGTGCCTGGAATAGAGCACTGCACGGGCCGATTTTTGCGGCCCGGGCCCGGCCCGGGCCCGTTTTTTTACATGGGCGGCCCCGCCCGAGCCGATCACAATTTTATGGCGAGACCCGGGCCCGGCCCGGGCCCGGAAATAATCTACGTTACCCGCCCGAGCCGGCCGAGCCGACTCGAACCCGGCCCGAACCCCGGCCGAGACCAAAAATACATGTTTTTCTGAGTGAGAAGCCGAGAATAACTCGCAGGAAGCCCGAGCCCGGCCGGGCCCGCGTCAAAAACCCCGAGCCCGGCCGGGCGGGTCAAAAGCACACGCCGTGCCCGAGCCCGGCCCGAGCCCGTAAAAAAAACTCCTCTACCCGGCCGGCCCGGCCACGGGCGGGCCGGGCCCGGGCTTTCGGGTAAGCCCGAGCCCGTGCAAGTGCTCTAGCCTGGACTATACTTCAGGCACTATAGTCGAGATGCGACATGCTGCATTTCGCACCGGTCTCGTCACCGAGAACGGACCACATCCGCGTCTCGTCGAGCGAAATGGACTGATGGATACCGGTGGCGGCACATGCAGCGAGTTCGCAGTTTCGTATCATCCTGAAACTCCTAGTTTCGTATAAAATGCGCATGCGTCTAGGCGGCGCGGCGCGGCGCGCCACGTTGGTCGGCCACGCGAGGCGTGGCCACCTCGCGCCGGACTTAAGAGTGCTGCGCTTTCGCTGGCGTGGCGTCCCCTTGCCGAGCGCGCTCGCGCGTCATCGCCGACCCCGAGTATCGTCCCGATACTCGGGGTCGGCTAAGTTCGGCTAAGAACCAGCCAAGCCAAACCAATTTAAGCTAAGCAATTTAAACAAAGTTAAAGCTAGGGAAGAGCCACCAGCATCGCTGTTTGCCCAGTCTTCGCACCATTTAGTGTGAAGCTGCCCCTAATTTTCACGCCGTCTAATTACATAATTAGGCCTAATTAATATTCAACTTGTGAAATATTATAATTAAATGAAAAGCGTCAATGAAAGAATTGTGAAGCAACATAACAAAACTCCCAATCTGTTGCTCAATGCGTACTACATAAAAGTGTCTTTCTGAGCGGGAAAAAAGGCCTGCGAATACACGCAATATTCCCGCGCGTCTGGCCGCTCGAGGCACTTCGTTGTGTATTAGCGGGCTTCTTTCACGCTCAGGAAAAACGCTTTTATGTAGCACGTATCGATCAACAGAAAGCTGTATCGGGATTTTTCATGTTGCTCTACAATTTTCCCATTGACACTTTTCATTCAATTATAATATTTGAGCAGTTGATTAAATAATTAATAACAATTATGTAATTAGGCGGAAAGCAAAAAATAATCTGAGTATCTCCAAGCGATGGTAAACGGCATTAGCTTGGTTCTGTCCACCTACGTGGCATTTGCATATTTTTAAATGTAACAATTATGTAATTAGGCGGAAAGCAAAAAATAATCTGAGTATCTCCAAGCGATGGTAAACGGCATTAGCTTGGTTCTGTCCACCTACGTGGCATTTGCATATTTTTAAATGTTGGTGCATGATAGTTGAGACACCTCGTATAAAGCGAACAGGCAATGGAGCCAAGGAAAGCATAGTGGTAATCACCTATGTTTGGAGTTGAAATGTATAAAATAATGGAAAATAGGGACATGGAAGTAGACGAAAAGATAACTTGTCGCTGGTAGGAACCGAGGCCACAGCCATCGACATATGTATGCGATGCACTACCAATAGTGCTGCAAGCAAAGGCTATCAATCACGTTGTACTAACGCAGCACGTGACCTAATTTTTTCCGAGGCTTTCGTTTAAGCTACCAGAAACAGTGTTAAACTTCTTATTTAGAATGACTCCCGTACTTCGCGGGTATGATGTGATATGAATCCGGATTGTCGTAAAGGAGTCAAAGGTATACCCCGTGCTGGTGACCTGTCTTGATATGGGCAAATGAAGGATAGAGTTTAAATGCGTCTTATGGTTGTTAGAACGATACCGAAATGCAGTTTCAGTTTGAGTAATGTACTGCAACTGATAGCATTGGAGCCAATATATGTATAGTGTGCTTCCCACACGTAAAATCGCCCCGAAGTTCTAGGCTGAAGTCACTCGCGGTGCTCTTAGCCACAGTAGTCGTCGTAATTTGAATGCTTACAGCTCAATAGACACATTTCAACTCAATACTAAAACGTGTCTTTTAATATTTCCGTGGTGTAGGAGGTGCTAAGAAGCGGATTAATTCACGTTGGACACGCCTTTATCCTTCATTCCAAGCTTTAAAAAGGCGGCGTTCGCCGAGAGGGCATCCCATAGCGAGAGGAATTCGCCGAACTAATCGCGCATAGTAAGAATAATAAGACAATCCGCTATAGGACCTTCGCGGAATGTATGTGGCAAGCCGTGTGCGCTTTCCTCTTTCGCTTGCTCAGCGGCTGCTGGGGGCCGATAAAGTACGTCGCCGCTGCCCGCAAATGTTTTCTTGCGACTGTTCTCAGCTCTCATCGCATTCTTTCCCAGATGAAATTGTGCTCTGAAGAACGAGCTGATGGGAAATAAAAACAGGGTTTTAAGCGACGACGGAGCAGGAGACAAATATTGTGAAAAGGCGGCACCCGCGAAACTGGGCAAAGGGTTCGGGCTTCTTAGTCAGTGCTCCCAGAAGCGCAACGAGTTTCCGAGCTGCAAACGACAGGCTCGGCGCGTGGTGAGCCTGAAGGGATGACAGCGCACGCAATCGCCGGAGCGAATGGACTGTGAAACATTCAGGTCGTTCGGGCAGGAAGCAAGAAAAAAAAATGTGTCGCCTAAAGCGCAGCGCCGTTTCACGTTAGATATTACCGACAATTCTTTCTGCGAGTGAATGGCTGGCTGTCTTCGGGCATTGCGAAGTCACAATTATTTGTCAATGCAGCACTTGGGAGCCCATCGCGCCTGCATAATACGGGGGAAGGAATTGCAACATTTGTGCGTGTATGTGTGCCCGTGTGTATGTGCGTGCGGTTGTTTTTGGTTAGTGTGCGTGCGTGCGTGTGTGTGCGTGCGTTTGCTTCTTCTTTCTGGGGTTTTACGTGCCAACACCAGTTCTGATTATGTGGCACGCCGTAGTGGAGGGCTCCGAATTAATTTTGACCACCTGGGGTTCTTTAACGTGCACTACAACGCAAGCGCACGGGCGTTTTTGCATTTCGCCTCCATCGAAATGCGGCTGCCGCGGCCGGGATTCGATGCCGCGACCTCGTGCTCAGCAGCTCAACGCCTTAGCTAACTGAGCCACCGCGGCGGTGTGTGTGTGCGCGCGTGCGTGCGTACGTGTGTGTGTGTGTGTGTGTGTGTGTGTGTGTGTGTGTGTGTGTGTGTGTGTGTGTGCGTGTGCGTGTGCGTGTGTGCGTGTGTGCGTGTGTGCGTGTGTGTGTGTGTGTGTGTGTGTGTGTGTGTGTGTGTGTGTGTGTGTGTGTGTGTGTGCGTGTGTGCGTGTGGTGTGTGTGTGTGTGTGTGTTTTACTGGTCTGACGGTGCACATTGCATTATCACGCAATTGACATGCCCCAGCATGCTCCACCTGCTCTATAACGCAGTGGTTAGCGCTTCTGGCTTTCGACTAAACATTGCTGCGTTCTCTCTCTTTCTGCTGTGGCTATAAAAAGAAAGATAAAGCAAAAAGAAAATAGCTACAAGCACTACATAAATGCGAACACATTTTTGCCAAACAACATCCTTGTTTGCTACCCTACACTATAAGGAAGCGAAAAGTGGGGATAAGAACAAAAAATGACAAGGCGTGAATGCACTCGGAACCGCACACACATACAAACGAGAGTGTTCCCATTGCAAGCATTTAGATGCTGTTTCGCTATCCAGTCTTACTCAGAAAAAAGTAGCAGCGCTCCTTTACTTTTGTGCATAGATGACGCTAGAGGGCAGAGCTTTAGTGCATTTGGCTCCGAAGATGGCAGATCGCATAACGACATTGGGCCAGCACGCAGAGAAAGTCTCCGGGCTTCGAAGGCAGAGCACCCACAGAGAATGTGCTATGTACAAAGCAGGCCACTCAACCCCTCCATTACCTAACGTTGCTTACTAAGCACGCCTCGCTTCCCTTCGGAAGTCACCCAAGAGTTTCCTTGAATGGCAGCTCCTCCAATGTGGTAGACTCCTTCAGCATTGCCGGCGCTTTGCTGATCGACATCCTGTCCTATAGTGGTTAACTCTATCTCGTTCTTTCCTGAACTATTCACGACAGAGTGGGTGGTTTCTTTGCATGGGTGCTCCAATTCTCGTAGTTGCGCCCCAATTTTGCGAGTGAAAAGGCAGAGAGAACTGAGTGTGATCGTCGATACAAACCGAACCTTAACAATACCCACATATAAACTCTTCTATACAGAGACCCAAAATCAAAAAGGGGGCTGACAGATGCAGTAGCACAATGTGGTGTAAAAATTAAAAACAGGGCGGCATACTGAGTAACGGAGTCGACTGGACTTCGCTGCGTTGTGTGTGTGTCTGTGTGCGTGTGTGTGTGGTTGTCTTGGCGATTCTTTTAGTTGCTCAGCAACTACAGCTTTTGCGTTCCTCTAGGAAACAAACTACCTATACTGCAGAGTGAAGCCATTGGCGCTGAATGCCGGCGGGTTCAGGACAGCAGGCCCGAGTCTCTTCGGCTGAGTGAACGGATCCCAAATAAAGCAAATGGCACAATCCGCGGCCTAACACATTAGTCGAGGCGCGATGTCCATCGAGACCGTAGCAAGCCTAACGTCGGAATGCCTCGCGTAAGACAGCGAGAGTGCCGTGTTGCACAAGCTACTGTCTCAGTGGACCATCACGGTGGCATTATTAGGAAGGCCTTAGTTGGTGTACTCTTCTTTCTTTTCTCGTGGTGGCGCTCTATCATTTGTGCGGTTCTTGCAGGTAGTTCTGGTTCGCTCCAAGTTTCTGTTATTGTGCGCTTTCGTTACAACAACTTCCCTACTCAGTCCCCTCCTCTACTTTCCCTTAGGAATTATCGTGGAATGATTGCCTTTTTCGCTCATTTCCATGGTCGTTCTTCGCACTATGACAGCAGACTTATAGGTTCTTTTAAAGTTAGTATATTCATTGTGTAAAGGGGGTTTATTTGGGTCGTAGAGCGGCAGCGAGAAACGCAGCACCAGCAGGTAGGGCGTAGCCAGAGAGCGAACTGGGTACGAGCCACACGATGGCAACGGGGCTGTTCAGCGTGCCGATCTTCTTCCTCACAATCACCCCCCGGTATGGAAGAGTAGCCATCCTGGCGACCTAGGGAGAGTGCAGTGGATCGTAGTACGGCTTGAGCCCGTCAATGTGTACAGTCTCTCGCCCGCGACGACGGAGATCGGAAGATGGCGACACGGGTTCAACCACGTAATTAACTGGTGATGTTTGCGCAACCACGCGGTAGGGCCCGTGGTTCCCTTTCTTTCTAGGAATGTGTGATTATTAGTGTCTAGCGCTATGGAAAGAGAAAACAATTGCAGGTTTCTTCCTATTTCTTTTAAGTTTATAGTGTTACCAAACTCTTTCTTTAAGTGCAGAAAAAAATTAAGGGACTCGGATGTTGCAGACACATTTTGTAAAGATGCGCAAAACACGTGAGCAGCGGAATACCCCATAACAAACAACAAGAGGCTGTAGTATTATCAATTGGTACAGGTTTGTAAATACTTCAGCATCCGAATCCGCAATCAAACATGACGCACATAACTGTCTGTATCAAATTACCTATTAGGTAGTTCCTTTGTTCCGGGGACTTATGAAAGTCAGTGAAATAGTGAAATATTGTTTCCCCTTAACGTACATGCTGCCAACTGCGGCGCTTTCTAACACGTTTTCATCAGATGCGGTCTGTTCGCTGGCGCAAGACGACTTCCGAACAGTGCACCCAGTTTGCAGCTATAGTGTCTGCAGAACCGCTGCCTCGAAGAATTTAATTCTGGGGTTTTACGTGCCAAAAGCACGATTTTAGTATGAGGCATGCCGCAGTGGGAGACTTCTGATAAATTTTCATCACCAGGATTTCTTTAACCTGCCCCCAAATGCGCGGGACACGGGCGTTTTTTGCATTTCGCTCCATCGAAATACGGCCGCCGCGGCCGGGATTAGAACCCCCGACCACGTGCTGAGCAGTGCAACACCATGACTGCTAAGCCACCACGGCAGGTACTAACTACCTCGAAGAGAGACAGAATATAGTGAGAAAGGTGGCGCCCTCTATTGGACATTTCCAAATCCAGCGCCATTTTTAAAAGTTATCTATTCGCAAAGAGAAAGTCATATAGTCTTCAGATGGCTGGTTGAACAGAAAAAATAGGTCATAGACAAAGTCAAAATAAACATTTTGAATTTTCAAGCTTCATAACCCTTATTCATAAGGGGAAAGCCTACAGGAAAATATTACATATTCCTTCGATACGGCGGAGTGCATTTGTGTTGTTGCTATTTAAATATACCACTGTCCGATTAGGCAGTTCCGCGTAGTGTATATATATCTCCAGAAAGGTGTATCAGTGACTATGGTATTATGCTGCAGAGCATAAGGGCCTGGGTTTCATTCCAGTTCGCGGTGGCCGCATTTCGATGGAGGTGACATAAAGAAACAAACGTGCACCGTGCTTTGAGTAGCCTTTTAAAGAGCCCCACATGGTCAAATTATTGCGAAGCCCTTGTCTACAGTGCCCTTCATAACACAATGTGCAGTTTACCCCACTCCAGCGCAGGGTAGTAAACCGAAAATTCTCATATGTTTAATCTTCCTTCCTTTCCGCTTTTTCTATCTCTCTCAGGACAAGAAACACCACAATTTAATTGCGCGAAATATATAATCGATTCAAGAAACATGGTTACCGATAGGTTGCGCATGGGGTAGCCACACAACGCATTTATATAAGCCTAGAAATGATAAATAGCTTTTCAATTTCAGCTTAAATACGATGCAATGAAACCTTTTACGTCACATATAGAATTGCGCAATTGAAGCCAGTTAGCACTCAAGGAGCGTATTCACTTAGTAGCGCGAGTCTAGCAGCATGCATGACATTCGCACGGCACAGAACACATTTTGAGAAATGCGCTTTCGCGAATGTTCTACATAGCTTTCTTTTTTTCTTTCTTTCTGACAAATGAGTTCCAAATGAGTAATTGCAGGGAAGTGAATGAGAAACCGGTGCAATGTATTTTTGCCGCATATCTTGAGTACATTTATACTACAAGACCGGTTTGGTTCTCCTCATATCTACTAAATACGCAAGGTCTGAGGATTTAGTTGCTTTTATTTCACAACTCCAATATTTTGTCTGAAGCTACGAATACAATGGTAAATTTGCCTAAATACAGTCAGCGCAATACCGAATTACCTCGAACAATCTCATTTCTGACGCTGACGGTCACGAATAATGTCTTGCCAAAATTGTATTCCGCACATGTACTGCGCTGCTGTCACGAGTTTGCTTCACTTCACACCCACAGTATAGAAAGCCCGGCATTGGTTACTCTTTGCATTCGTTCAGGACGACCAGCTGTTCTTTTAAAGTTCTAATGGTGTTGGCGGCGTTACTTCGCCATGGCTAATTCATGCCGCCATCTTAATTGGGCGGAAGTCGATTACTACGCAAAGTAGTAATTACAAAATGTTGTAAACTTAGCTTAATTAGGCTTAATTCATACCCTCAAGGTATACTTTGAAATATTCGTGTCATGGGGTCGTTAGGATTTATACTAAACACTGTTGCCAAGGTTAAAGAGGACTGAGATGACTTGAAAGCCCAGTGGGGAGAGACGAGAATTACATCGGCAAAAAGCAATGAAAGATGAAGTCGGTGTCAAATGAAAACTAGGTCAGCCCATGAGAAGAGCACGACGCACTGTCGAGGCACCTTCTTGACGATAAGGAGGAAGGAACAGCCGAATGATTAGGCGCAAAGAAAGAAATAAAAGTTAATAAATGTCACTGTTCTCATGAAAAAAATGACACAGAGATGGTAACAAAAAAAGAAGAAAAAAAAAACGATGCGTGCTCAAGTTTACTTCAGCTTTCTTTTTTTTTTCTGTTTTCCTTAATGCGCCCGTTGCAGGAGGGCTGTTATGAGTCGCGAGAAGTAAATGCTTACTGGGACGGAGTCTCCGCTGGACGACGACTGATTGTCCTCCTGCGAGGACGTGTTGGCGTAATTCGAGTCCACGGAGGAACAGTTACTGGCGCTGCGTCGGTGCACGTGGGTGGTGGTGGTAGTGGTGGTGCATTCCGCGGTGATCACCGTCGTCGGCGACGTTTCCGACGAGGGAGGCTGGAACAGGTGCCCTCCGACGGTCGAGGTCGCGTGCCGGCGCCCCTTGATGGGCTCGACACGCGCCCAGATGACGTCGTCGCGCCACTGCAGCGGGCGGATGACGCGGCCGGGAAGCGCGAAGTGCACCGTCTTCTTCTTGGACGAGCGGCATCCGAGCGCCGCCGCCGACGAGCTCATCAGCGGCTCGAGAAGCGCGCTGCTGGGGACGGTCAGCCACACCCGCACCTCGTCGTCGCCTGCGTGAAGTGCACGCTCCAGTTAGGAAAGCAATCGCGCAGAAAGAACAAGAAATGGCAACAAAGAAAGAAAGAAAGAAAGAAAGAAATAAAGAAAGAAAGAAAGAAAGAAAGGAAGGAAGAAAGAAAGAAAGAAAGAAAGAGAACAAAAAATAAAGAAAAACAAGCAAGCAAACAATCAAACGAACGAACAAGCAAGCAAGAAAGCAAGCAAGCAAGCAAACAAACGAATAAATAAGTGAACAAACAAATAACCAAATAGACAAACAAACCAACAAACAAACAAAACAAAACAAAAGAACACAGACGGACGGATGGACGTGCGGACAGACAGACAAAAACTATTCCCTCAATGAACGAAATCAGTGATGGTGGAAGTAACATTCGCCCAATATTTCACTTCATTTCCGAAAGTCCTCGCATACATTCGACGACGCACGTTCCCACATTCGGTGGAGAAAGATGCTGACTATAAAAATACATTGAACACCAACACTTAATTTGATACAGTATTCTTTCAAAACCTCATTGAATTAATTTGCCGGTGAGAAGTTGATTACTAGAAGGGTGAAGGTCAAAGATATATTTCTTGAATTTCGCGCCGGTATGTAAGCGCCGGTATACGTCAGTGTGATGTCACAGATTTCGAGGTATCTTCTTGTATATGTGGCTCGGTAATGTTTATTGAAACTTGCTAACCTCAGTCGCTGGCATACTTAAAATACGCTGCAGTCTATCTTGACCGATAAAAAAATAACTAGAGCCGAGCAGACGTCGTCGAAATTCCCGTCGCCATGGCGAGCTATAGCGCGGGAAGTTGAGGACGGCGTAGCCATCCGCCCATTGCGTTTACGTCTACTCTGACCGACACGAAGTCACTTCTCACGGTGAGAGTGGATTTCTTGCTCTTGCATAGAAACGTAATAGTCTAATGCACTGAATAATTAGTTTTTTTTTTCTGTAGTGTCACTTTACTGAAAGGCTGGAGATGCTTGCCTGACTGATGGCCTGCGATGCTACTATAGGCGCTGGGTGATAACTATGGCCTACGCAGTGGTGGCACAAGCACACAAACCTCAGATACGCCCGCGTGTTACTCTCGGTATTTGGTGCTGAACGTGATATACTCAGTGATAAAGTAAAACGTACAGACGACGAATTCTTTAGATCGCGTTCATCTGATTGCGTCTAAGTCAAGCGTATACATTAAACAGGGTGGCATGCATTCATCTGACACAGTTTTCATTTTTTTTTGTAGATATGCCTTCTGGCAAGTCCACCAAAAAAAAAAAGAAAGAAAGAAAGGAAAATGCGCATTATCGGTATACTATGAGCACTCCTGGAAGTTTTGTTAAGTATCGTACAATATCACGATCCCGCAAATTGAGTTGTCGTGAATCCTTTTATTCTGAAGGTGTTTGTTGGCAACATTTTGGAAGGGACGTTTGGTTTATGTTATTCACAATGGAGGTGCTAAAGGTGACATGCTGAAGCAGCACAGCCGCCAAACCAAGGTTTCCGCGGACTGAAGAGTGAGTCCTTCTCTATTCGAAGTGACGGAGCGGAGGAAAACGGAGCCACAGCTACTGTAGCTGGTAGCACTAGGCCCTTGTTTATTCCCACGAGTTTTTCGTTAATAAGTGATCGAACGTTTCAAATGAGCAACAAAACCTTCCACTTAGGATTCTTGTATCCTAAAGTACAAAATGGGAGGGGGGGGGGGGGGGGGGGAGTGCACGTTGCCTAAGAATGCTCGTTAATACAAGGTGACTTTCATGTGTACCTGTTGTATCTCTCTCTCTCTCTCTCTCTCTCCGTTTTCTTTTTTCATTCTTTTTTATTATCCTTTACTATGCTGCGCATCTACACGGGAAAGCTAAACAACGAAGCATAATTCCTTTCTGCCATTTCTTACACCACACGCCGCAAATCGCCACAAAATTTCACGTGACCAAAATCCTTGCAAGGCTTTAAATCGACTTCAAGCTTTCTCGCTTGTCTTTTCTCTATCGTTCGCAGATAAAGGCAGGCAAAAATACTGCAGGCTGGCGTGTTCCAAATCCTTTGGCCGCGTATAGGATCCCACGCTCATCTGTTCCCGGCCATTTTGTGTCAGCTGTCGCCTTCTTCCGGATGCTGGCCGAGAACAGCGCGTGTATAGTTATCAACTGTAGAACGCATGCAGCATAACCGAGTGTTGATCTACGGCTCATGTGTTTTGCGTCCGGCTAAATATATTTTAGTCCCTGGTGCGTGTCCTCCGTCATTCATTACGTGACATCCTGCCTCAGGCGCAGTGGCGTACGGCGACTTCCGGTGGGCCGGAGGTGGAGTACGTGGTCACGTGAATCCCGGCGGCACGGATGGGCGCATTTGGGTGCCCGCCTCGCTCGGTGAATGCGCGTCTCCATCGGACTCGTGCAGTGTGGAGAGTGAGTTGGCGGTAACGTCATCACGCGAACTGTGTGCATGCAGGGTCTCGGATGCGCGGATAGCCAAGTGGAAACTACTTTGTAGTTTCTGATGACGCGCTGGCACGGCCGAAGTGCTGCGCTACGCAGTGAGTGTTCAAGTGGATTAACTTTTTTTTTTCATTGCCACTGAGACAACAGGGCAAGAAGCGGTGCATTTTTCACCTCAAGCGATAACATTGTAACAGTGGTTAGCCGGTGAAACACGGTCATCGTCAAAAAACAAAATAATGGTACAATGATGGTACAAGAATGGTACAAGACGATGGTACAATGAAGTGTTGTTTAATTGCGAAACTTGAAAGAAAAAAAAAGAATACTTGCCAACAGTGTTGGTAATGGAACTCTCTTCGCCAGCGCAAGTTAAGCGGTGTTGGATCCCAGCTGCCCTAGAGGTTCTCCAACAGGTTTTCAAATGTTGTATTTCTGCTCTGTTTATTACCAGCCCATCCATATATCTATTGTTTATTAATGTATCTTAACGGAGAAGGACAAACGATGACGATCACGAAATAAAGGTATCGAACAACTGAAGTTTTTAAATTGATTTTCATTGCGCTGATACGCATTCTTTTACACGTTCGAGATAATGAATGCGGGAAAAGCAGACATCCGCGCCATGTCTTGAGATGTACAAAATTCGCAAGCTCAGTGGCTCAAAACGCACAAGCGCCAGCTGTAGGAGCTAAACAACACAAGAACTATTTTGTTTATTGCACTTAGGATTATGAAAGTACATATTCAATCAATCAATCTATCAATCTATCACTTGCTATTATTATTATTATTATTATATTATTATTATTATTATTATTATTATTATTATTATTATTATTATTACTATTATTATTATTAGTTCATTGTCAAAAAGTGTGTATATAAAAGTGGGAACGATGGATAAACTCCTGCCTAGTTTCCGGTCCGAAACAAACTGCATATACAGTTGAGCCGCAGGGAAAAATCAACTTAACGTAATTTGAATAAAATAAAACAGAAACTTGAGATACATGTTGCTCCAACGCGGAGAGTCTTGAATACCCCGTTTAATGTGAACGGCTGCAACTTCAAGAAGGCAACTTGTGCTTTATGTACAGTTCACGTTGCGGCTACATTCCCATTTATGAGAAGTAGGAAAAGCAAATGACCAATTAAGGCTTTGGGAACGTTCTTTAATCAAGTATCTTTAATACAGCTTGCAATACGCTAGTCTCTCCTACTCATCTGTCTCGCTGACAAATAAATTTTTTTGGCGCTTTTGATAAACTTTAAAATTTTCTGCGCATCCTTGTCGCTGTGTCTATGTTCCATGGTTCTGCCTTCTTTGAAAACAAAGTGGCTGAAAACAGAGTTACGTGCACTTTCCGCCTCATTTTATTCTTTGTCTTCCCCGACACATGGAGCGCACACACCCGTGTTGTTTTACCACACATTTTTTTTTCAAGGTAATCCGAAATATTGGGTTTTGGTGGCTAACGTGCCGCTAATTCCATAACGCGCAGCTGGGCCCAAAGTTCCTCGGCCATTTTCCAGTTGATTTCCAGTTTGGTTTGATATTCGCTAAAGTCGGCGATTCAGCGCCTCTTTTCAACATGCTGCCACTAAAAGGGCCTGTTCATGCCCAGAGTTTCTACCAATTAGATGAAAACACAGTGCGTAGGCACCACATCACGGGCGACGGCTTTACGATTTTCGGCTGAACGCGTTCTTCTGCTTTGATCACGCTTCTGCACCATGGCTGACGAGTTAGGCTTAGCTGGCTCTTTACTGCCAACTTGTGTTTTGGAGTTGCCGTAATGAGAATATAATATTATGAAAGCGCGGAAGTCGTCTCTACCAGAGCGTGAAGCATGGTAACATGGTGCATAAGAAAAGAAAGAAAGAAAAGAAAAAGAAAATAGAACATGGTTTCAGTGGCGAACTAAAGTGAGCCATGGCACACTTGCGGCAACGTAATTCCCCCTGACAGATATGCCTTAAAAATTGCAAACCTAATGAAAAGAAAACAAGTCATAGACACAAAGCTTTACGTATACTTTGCCACACGGCTAACGTCGTTTGAATATCGATGATAAGCGGACTGCGTTGCTTTGTTAAAAAAGGTGGACAAAGAAAAAAAAAAGAATCGTCGAAATAAGGAAATTTTTTCGCGTTGCTAGAATTGCTGTGTCAAGGGAAAGTAATTTCATTTTGTAGGTTGTTCCCTAATGGCAGCGTTTCTCATTTTTCGCGTGGCTTAAAGCAGGGGTTCTTTTAGCTGGAAAATCATCTTTCCCTATCGTCTGCGCCGCGTATTCATCGGGAAGTAGTGTTTTGACAACCGTTTATACAGTAGCTAATTAAAAGCGCTTAGCGAGACACGCTATCGCTCAATACATACAGTGAATACACGTACGTCAGAGCAGATAAACGGAGTTTCATGCACCGCACAACCGGCAGTGGCCGTGATTTCACGCGGCTTCTGGAATTCCTTTACCGGCCTCAGCGGAACAGCGCAGCGAGAGAAAATCCCAGTGGCGAGCAAGGCCCACGGTATACAACATGGTGCAGCACGGAATGCCATAGAACCGTGGCGAAATGCTACAGGTTTGTGCTCAACTCGCTCCCACCTCTAATCCACGTCGGCAGCTGCACAGCAGGTCGTGGGAATTGGAAGAAAGAAAGAAATAAAATCGCGGTTTCTACGTGTAATGTTATAGGTCACGCCTCACGCATGTGCGAGGGTGAGCTTGATACGTGCCGCTAAAAACCGAGAGCGAGCGACCTCACGCACGGACGAGCGCTTCCAAGGGGAGAAAAATGATCGACGCAACGGCGAGCTGTGTTGCCACCATGGATCCGTTTCCTTGTGCAGTGCTCGCCTTTTATTTTTATTATTATTTTTTTAATCTTCATTTGCTCTGTTACATTCGTCGCCCGGAGAAGGAGAAAAAAATAATGATGGAGCGTGAAGGTAGTCAGAAGTCAACGATGCTTGAAGCGGGCAAGGTTGCGTCTAAGCTAATTGGAGCACTCGCGGAAAATTCGCGCTCCAAGGATTGCCCACCTCACCCGACCTGCCACAGCAGAGCTTCTTCTTTCTTTCTTTCTTTCTTTCTTTCTTTCTTTCTTTCTTTCTTTCTTTCTTTCTTTCTTTCTTTCTTTCTTTCTTTCTTTGGTTTATTCAAGGCAAATTCGGTACAAAAGCTGCAAGAGGAGATCCAGTTTACGAAAGAAGAGAGTTTTACCTCGCAGACGGTGGTAATGACCTGCGAGGATTTCCTGAACCGTATATTAACTCAAGTCCTTACTGAATTAGTCGAGGACCAGGGAAGTCGGTGTGCGAATACTAGAAACAGCCGCATATCTAGGTTAAGGAAAGGAATGTGCTGGATTAGAGCGTAGTTCACCGGTTCAGGAGTCGTTTAATGAGGGCTTTTCTTGGATAAACTGTCTGAAGTTTCGAAATAAGCCGAGTCCCGAAAATAACGTACAAGTACAGAAGGTTTAAATAAGCGCGAAATTTGAACGAAAACGAAACGAAGCACGCACGACAGGATCTTTCTTTTCATATTTGTTCAAAGCGCGCGCTTGTTCAACGCGGAAACATGAAGCTATTACCCCAGCGACGCATGTAAGGAAGTTTCAGTGAGATAAGAGTACATAGCGGTAGTAACGATGGAGGTGGAATGGTTGAGCACGAGAGAAATACTTCGACACGTGATGATGCTTTACTTTTGGCATGTGATCACTTTCTTCGAATTGGCCCTGTTATGTTATCGCAAGACGCGCCTCCTGTATTCGGGAAGGTTATCACTTCGATAGTGAGATGGCTCAATCATAATCGAATAGTACGCGCGCCACGAACACATTCGTACATTCTCAAAACAACGCAAGTTCCACCACCTGCTCTCGAAGACAAGATTCCACGTGTACAATTTGGAGAGGACCGACTCACCAGTGTTATTCGATTATACGACTACTGATCATGCCTACCATTATCACTGCCCATTAAGTGCCAATTTTCCTTGAGGGCACCAACTCAGGCAACAAAATGTTCTATTCTTTCGTTTCGTCAATCGTTTCTCTCGGTGCACAATACATACTTCGCGGCAACATTCATAAGTAACGGAGATGTTGACTCCGAGTACACCGCCTTCTTTTAAGACTTTATCGCTGCCTAGGCAAGTAGAAAGACATAATAAAGGAAAACACTGGAATGTAGGGAAAAAAACACAAATTGCGTCTTATGTGCACTTGGTCTAATATATAAAGCGTGTCCTGCAACACTATTTCAACTGTGAACCGCGTATCTACGCTATGTTAGCACAATATGAATACTTTGTTTACTGATGTAGACTACGATGACAATGGGCGTAGTGTACAACATCAGATTAGAATGCGACGTATGTACTCCGCCCGCGCACGTACGGCTCACGAAACACATTATCAGTCACAGGCATATTCAAGGGTTGTGCGTAATGCTAGTGCCAATAAGGTAGCTCGTGAGCTATCAAATGAATGCTTTGATCGCGTCTATCCCTGTAATGCCCGGATGAATGAATGAGGTGCACTTGCAAGCGGACAAAGGCAGTTCCCGCTAAAGACCCAAACAGGTGTAGGAACGACGCTGAATTTGTGGCTCCTTGGCTCGTGGACGCCTTGCGCGCAGTGTATTGCGGCTACTGCGACGCTAAAACAAAAACAAAACAAAATATCAGCACATTGCCCTTACGATCTTCGCATCGTTTCATTATACCGCTGCAGAAGCCTCCTAAAAAGAACGATGCTTCCAGGAATTTACCGTTAAGTGTCTTACCATTACTGCGTTAGTGTATGGTCTTAGGCGGCTGGACCTTGCGAGATCGTTCTGTGTTCAGAATGAAGAGCGACGTAAAAGTGGACCAGGAAACGTTTCAGCGTCGACATACGGGAGCCTCAGCTGGCCGGAAGGCTCCGAGAACGTGGCCTTGAGCCCACGGCCCTATGAGCTGCAAGCTCTCTCATTCACGTGGCGCCATTATTCGTTTATCGTAATGCCGGCCGCAGCTCTAAACGCCAAAAGCTAAATGAAAGCTAACCTCTAAATGAAAGCTAAGAACATTGCCCATAGCATCGCCCTTATTGTTTAGGCTAAGTTTCTGTGCAGTAACCTAATAATAAGCAAACTATGGTTTTCTAGAGCGGACTGCTCATTCATGCACGCATATATGGGCCCTATTTCTAAAGCTGAAGCAAACTCTGCAACAAAGAACGCGTATGACTACAGTAAAATAGGATGAGAGTATAACTATACCAATTGGCATTGAGTGGATTACCTGTGTCTGATCTTTAAGCACAGATAAGCCATCTGAACGCTTTCATACATTTCATAACAGTGGTGTTGTTTCTTACTATCAATACATATTGGTGGTGTTGTTTCTTACTATCAATACATGGGCAAGCCCACACCATGTGGCAGACGTCCGCGGGCTTCTCCGCACAGTGCGGGCAAGCTCCAGTCGGATCGAAATGTTTGAGAGCCGCCGGGCACAGCATAGTGTTGGCGAAGAGGCGGATAGCAGGAGGCACTCCTCCTCCTTTTTGAAGCCTCTACACGGGCAGGGGTAGAGTTCGTGGCCGGATTGACAGTAGGCTATAATTTCTGTAAACGAGTAGATTGGGTTGGGGATGGAGTCCTGATCGGCGAGGTCAGAGAAGAAAGGAGCCCGATGAGAAAGCGCGCGGGTGGCAGCATCCGCTGACTCAATTCCCTCAGCTGCTTTAGTTGATAACACAAGTTATTAACAAAAACGGCCACCTAAAAATTAAAGAAGTGCAGCCATCTTTCACCTTCTCTAAACAGTTGCCCCGTACGTCGTCCATTATAGTCGCACGACGCACTCTACATAGACTCTAACCTGAAATTTATTTTCAGTAGCATCAAATTTTTCGCACAGAACGTACTGCATACCAGATATTAAAACAGTATTAAAAGTCGCTCGTTGCCCCTAGCTATAGATATGTAACATGACGTACAGTGTCCGTGGCTGTTCGTGACCACCAGAAATCAAGACCTGCCCAAAAACTTTGGGGAAATGCGTAACGTGATATTCAGTGTCATTATTTCTTATAGGTTTATTGCAATTAGCTTTTATCAATGTTGTCACCTGATGCCTCCTTATTTAGCGTGCGTTGAACAGAGCGGGAAAAAAAGAGCGGGAACAGAGCCGGAATCCCGTCGAATGACGGGATTCTGCGAAAGTAATCCCACGTTCTGCAGCCACGCGGCGTACCCACACATTATATATATATATATATATATATATATATATATATATATATATATATATATGCGTGTGCGTCTGCGTGTGTGCGTGCGTGCGTGCGTGTGCGTGTGCGTGTGCGTGTGCGTGTGCGTGTGTGTGTGCGTGTGCGTGTGTGTGTGTGTGTGTGTGTGTGTGTGTGTGTGTGTGTGTGTGTGTGTGTGTGTGTGTGTGTGCCGACGTAGTATATATAAGCCTACTTGGGGACACAGCAGTGACGGGGTGCTTTCAGCGGAAAATAAATCAGGCAAGATGTGGGCAGTTCACAAGTGCAGAGAGAAAGGATAAGAGGCAGGCGAGGTTAGCTCTGTACAACATGCCTTCAAATTTGATCCGTAAGCGTTAGGAGTAGTCTGCTCTGTTCCCTTCACGAGTGGTCAGGTATATGAGAGGCCGACCGGCCGGTACGTCAACGCACACCTAAGAGAGCCTCGCAATTCCCTCAGGGGGCCAGTCTGTTCACCCCACTTGGCCATGCATTGCCGCGACTACACATTACGGCTTCGCGGTTTTTTAGCAGACAAGTGTTACGCGCCAAATTGAACATCTGATTATGAGGCCCGCCGTATTGTCGAGGGGGGGGGGGGCGATTCCGGAATAATCTTCACCACCTAGGCTTCCTAGCATGCGCCTAAATCTAAGCGTTCGCGCGTTATCGCGTTTCTCCCCCTTCGGAATGCGGCCGCCGCGGCTGAGATGGCACCCGCCATCAGGAGCTCGATCAGCTGCACAGTGCCATAGCCACTAAGCTACCGCGGCGGGTGGTAAAATGGGTCGAGCTTATTTGCAGTTAATCTTTCGCACAAACAAGACGACCGGCTGGAACGCGCCAGTAATCAACTTTCGCGCACTTCGCCTTGTCTTGAAGATTAATCAATGAAGGTGGCCTATTCACTTCAGTGTAATCGAGGAACCCGTATGCTAACCCGTGTCAACTCGAACCAGCAACCCCTTCTTTCAACCATTAAGTTCAGTAAATAACTACAACTTCCTCACCACTCAGTAAAGGTGTTTCTGAATCCTTTTCCTTCGACCTCCGCGTCGTCGAATTCGCCACCTAGCGGTCAGAGGGAGCGCACATGCCTCGATCACGTCAGCTCCGATGAACATTAGTTCTGGTGACAAACTTCCACATATGACTAATACGCTGATTTCTCCGGTTTTACTAGACGTGAGGAAACCTCGCAGTGTCGTCTATACGAAAATGCGTTTACATCACGAACTCCTATATTCATTAGTTGCGGACAGTGCCAATGTTGCATAAAAAATTAGCGTAGCTTGCACTGGAGGCGTAATGTTAAAGAGAGAGCGGAGCTGACGGGCACCTAGCTAGTCCTGGCTTTTGGTCTAGGCTAAGCATTACCAAGTCATCCCCGGAATTTTCCGGAATTTATTGAGTTTTGATTATCGATTGGTTATCGATTGGCTATCGATTGGCTATTGATGACTGACTAAGCTTAAGCAGTCCCAACCATGCTTAGCTAGACTTAGATAGGCTCAGCTTCGCTAGTGCACAGGGGTACGTGCCATTACGCTTGGACCCTTTTTGCACTGCCGCCAGCATCAGCCCCCATTTTCTGTTTACGCGTCACGGACTTACGGCTGGCTTAAACAGCTCCGCTGTTAAAAAACACATGTTGCACAGAGGAAGCTATAACCCCCCCCCCCCCCCCCCCCCCTTCTTGTGCGACTGTCGATAACACGAATGTTAGTGGCTTGCCCTTGGGACAATTAGGGAACTTAGATTACAGTCCTTTTGCAGAATAGAAAGTCCTGGCACCGTGGCCGTGGCTTTCGCGATGCGAAAAGGCACGAAAGCGCTGCTGCGCTTCTTGAGATGCGCCAGCCTATATAACTGCTTTGTGACGTAGTGTATGTTAAAAGCTTTATTGCGTGTGTGTGCGTGCATACGCGACAGTCTCTCTTTCACTCGTCTTCCAGTCCCATTTCCTTCTTCTCCAACACAGGTTAATCAACTGGGCAAGCTTGGGCAACCTCCCTGCCTTTTCTTTATCACCTCTCTTTCAATGCGCCGAACGGGATACGTAATCAGTACGAAAGTACAAGATCACTAAACATATCCTCGGACGTTGTCTTTGCTTTGAAATGTTTGCCAGAACTGTCAGTGATTGAATAAACAACTAATCAATAAGGCAGAAGATTGCGATGCTTAACTGTCAGCGTTCCTAAAGTCTATCATAAGGGACGTGAACCTTAGCCATGAACCTTAGTAGCACGAATAAAGCCTTCTGTGCGGAGTTTCTTTGGGAGCACTGGCCTAGAGCTTTTTGTCCTGATAGAGGACGATTGTCCAATTGGTCCAGTACTCTGCACATCACTTGCCTCTCGGCGCTACAGCGCGGGCAGACGACACATATAATGCGTGTGGGCGTCTCATCGCAGTTGCATGTGTTGCACGTGGGGCTCTTGGCCATTCCAATAAGGAAGGCATAATAGTTTGTAAATGCGACTCCTACACATAAATGGTAGGAGTCGCATTTATGGTTCCGTTGGGGTAATTCAGGCGGTAAAGGTATTTGCATATCCGGAGACAACGAACGTAAATGGCGCATGGCGCAAACGAAACATTCGCGTCCCGCGGACGCAATGTACTTTGACGCGACATCAATCGCAGCCCAGCCGCAGCGTCTGTGGGCGTAAGCAGAATCCGAACACATTGACCGCTTTCATGCGCAGATAGAGCGACTTCATCGGCGTGGTCATTCCTACTGATGTTGCAGTATCGCGGAAGCCATTGGAAGGCTATGTCATATTCCTTGTCATGGCTGCGATGATATGTTTGTCGAATATCTTAGAACAGTTGTTTATTGGGTCCGTGGCGCATTGGGCCTTTGTATGCACTCAGAAGGGCGGCCTTGGAATTACAGAATACTGTTCATTTGTTGCGGTGACTTCTGATTAATTAAATCAAGGGCAGCACGGAGTGCAGCAAGCTCCGCACCCACCGATGTGGTCCCACAAGATGTTTTTAAATTGATTTCTTCAGATTTTGCTGGGATGATGACTGCAGCCGCAGAGCTGTTGAGTTTTACCGAACTATCTGCCTGATTATGTGCACATTGTAAAGTGTTCCAAGGTTTCTTGCTTTAAAAATGACAACGGCGCTCCAGCTTTCTTTTTGATGCCCGGGATCGTCAATTGTACTTGTGGCTGTTGCAGACACCACAAGTGTACTGACATTGTTGTAGCAGGCGTGAAATGTGTTTGCAAGTAGTACTGATGTCTTGCAATACTTTTGGCAAATGTTGAGTATGGCTTCTTTTCCGGCAGGCCAGCAAGGTGGTGTGAGGGAATCCGAGTCAACTGTCGGATGTGTGCCCTCAGGACATCTGTAGCAATGTAGACTGCAATTGCAAAATCTCTGGCAATGGCCTCTGTCATGATCGATCACGTATTTTTTGGGAGATCAAGGCACGTTAGGAGTGCTTGGGCTTGCACACTCGGAAGTGTGCTAACTATTTGTCGTACATGTATTTCCTAGAACTGGTAAGCTGTACCACAGGAAGTCCTAAAAACAGGTGCGTTATATAATTGCAACATTGATGCTACTATATAGCGCCCCAAGACTTCCAGCCGAGAGAGGGCAGAAGGTCCACAATAGGGGCAAAATGCTTTGTCATGTACGAGACGTGAGGGCTTCAAGAAACGTTTCTGTCGGCGATCGGTGCCATCGTCTGTTTGGTACAATTTGGTCATTGATCAGCAATGCGTACGGGGCGATGACTGTGCGAGTAAAAGCAACAAGTGCAACTTCTCAGGTGAAAACTCCAGGCCTTGCCTTCTTAAATATGTTGACGCTGCCGTTGAAGCCTTTTGAAGCCGTGCGCGGAGTTGTAGATGTGTCACTCCTGAAGCCCATATTCATATTGTCATCCGCATATAAAGAGAGCCGTACTGTTTGCGGCAACAATTTAGCGAGACCAACGAGCACCAGGTTCAACAGTGTAGGGCTAAGTACTGCACTTGAGGTACACCACGACAGGTATATATATATATATAACTAGATAGCGTTGGTTCATCTTCAGTCGAAATAAATACAGATATTTAATTCAAATAGCTACGCATCCAGCGATAGGCGTGTCCACCCATGCTAACAGCTGCTAAGGCGCCCAGAATTGCACGATGAACTACATTGTTGTAGGCACCTTTAACATCAAGGACTAAGTCCGCAGTGATTTGTTTCAGCTTTTCTTGTGCTGTACAGACGTTACAAGGTCAAAAAACGCTATTCATTGACGAGCGTTTGCGTCGAAAGTCAGCCATTACTTCTGGATACACGTTGTAAAATTCCAACTACCATTCTAACCGTGTCAACATCATTATCTCTATTAAGTTACCGACGCAGCTGGCCAGTGCTGTTAGACTGAACGATGACAATTCCAAGAAAGATTTGCCAGGCTTGAGAAGGGGGACAAGACAACTGGATTTCGATGTGGTAGGGACCAAGCCATCACGCCATGATGCGTTGTATAGGCTAAGTGCATCTCTGGCCTCTTGGCCAAGGATTGCAAGCGCACAGTATGTGGTACCGTGGAGCTCTGGTGAAGATGAACGCCTGCACCTCGCGCGTGCGGCCTCCAGTTTTTCAATGGAAAAATCACCATCCATACACAGATACAGGTAGCCAGGGGTGACAATAGGGATAGGTTTGGAAGGCTGGAACGTCAGGCCGGCGATGCTTGCGCAGGAAGATTGTTATGTCGACTTCTCGGCGTCCTTGATGGAGCGCTAGAAATTTAAATGAACGGCGCTGTTGAGGAGCTGTTCGAAGTACACGGATTGTTCTCCAGACAACCAACAGAGGTGTGCGCCAATCGAGAGATTCACAAAAAGATTCCCAGCATTGATTATGCAGCACGGCAATGCGACTCTGAATTTTCTTTTGAATGCGCCTGCCCTCTCAAGGTCGAAACGTATTTTATGCATCTGTATCTTTGCTCCGCTGGTCGGCGGATAGCAAGGAGGCGTTGTATTTCCGCCAAAAATTCCGTGTATTTAGCCAATGTCCGAAATGAATGCAAGGAATCTTGCATGGCTCTCGCGATATGAATTTCTAGTGTGAAAAAAAGCCTTCGTGGCCATGCGTCTTCCACGAGTGATTAAACACGGACCAATCTATTGTTTGTTGTAGATATGATGAAGCCAACTTGGCTAGGCCTTTTACCTTCAGCTTGGTATGAAAGCGGTCGCTTCGGTGGGTTTCTTCGATGGACGCTGCCAGTGAGACATCGCGACACAAAACCTAAGTCTAAACAGCTGCTGTACGTCCGGCCGCGCAGAAAGGTGGGACTGCTGTTGTTTAGACAGCAAAGTTCGTGGTCACAGGCAAATTCAACTAGGCTTCTTCCTTTGAAACTTACCTTGGTGCCTCCGCAAAGCGAATGAAAGGCGGTAAAGTCCCCAACAGCAATCTATGCACCAGGAGTCTTAGCTAAAAAGTCTCTCATTCTCTGTCTGTCGAAACGACTTGCTGGAGAAAGGTTAGCGCCCACTATAGGATAAACGCAAATTTGTGTTTTTTCAGGGTCACCCAGATGGTGAAAAATTGTTACTGTCATGAGGCCGCACTGGATGAAGAACATAAGTCAGTTTCCACCTTATGTAGATGATAACTTTTCTAATGTCATTACAAGTCCATGACACATAGGGTGCATAGCCTGAGAGGTGGACGGGTTTCAATAGGCTTGGTTCACAGACAAGGATGGTGAATCAATTGGAGATTATTTACTGTTTCGTGCTGTAAGAACTTTGCTCGCTAGGCCATGCCTTATCTTTGATATGCCCATAATGATACATGCTCCATTTGTGGTCTACAGCGCCTAACTCAGCCTCGAAACTGTGAATTGCTTTCAAATGTCCTTGTTTTATAGCTTTTCGTGCTGTTGCCGTTCTCTGCCGCATCACTCACGCCACCTATATGCGATTCGCCTATTTGCTCAGTAGACGTCAACGCTTGCTTAGATATTTGATTTTCATTCTTTGACATTGTGTGTCTCATTCCTTGATTCTGTGATACTCTTTCCCAAGTGAAGCACACGGAATGTTTTTCGTAAATTGCGACAATTTACTACTGCTTCTGCTAACGTTCAACGATGTACATCATTTCGGCAATTTCCGTCCCACGAAAAGGAAACGGTCCGCTTACTCAGCTCTAAATTCTGTAGCTACGAAGCAGGCCGAAGCAGGCCCCCACATGGAAGTCGACAAATAAAGAAATTATGAAAAATAACGAGAAATAGGGGGACAAACGCTGAAGCAACTTTAGCGCCCTATGTGCAGTACAAAGTAATATCGGCAGAGTCTGAAATAGGTCAATCATTTTCTCGGTGTGCACTCCTCTTTGTTGGCCAAAATAAGGACACGCTTGCAACGACACCGCTTCCATGTTCTTCTCATCTTCGTGACTCAAAGGCTGTATCATAGACCCCCCCCCCCCCCCCTCCCTTTTTTTTATTTGGCGTGCTGTTAAGAGCAATGGTGCAGAAGGCATCTTGCGCAGCTCAGCCGAAGCGCTCACGCTTCAGGAGCCAATTTCGAGGATAAAACTCGCCGTGAAAAAACTTTCGCTTAGCAGTCGCATGAACGGAGAGCCAGTGACACCGTGCGCGGGAAATTGGATTGATGTGGAGTCCTCCGAAAAGTCAATTACCTAAAATACACCACCTTGTAACTGACACGCTGCTGCAAACAGGCCGAAGCAGGTCACTAAGACGTAACTTAGGTTGTTGTATACTTATCCCTGCAGAACGGGTCCACGTGGCTAAATGTATCGCACGCTAGTTACACATAGCATGCTATACTTTAGGCCACGTGGAAAATTGTTGTCGCTTGAAATATATTGGGTAACAGGATGGCGCTTTACACTGTTTTGCGAAAGGCAGGTAAAGGCTTCACTACATGGCCATTTCCTGAAATGCTGTCAGACTCGATTTGTTTCGCAGGAAGAACGAAAAATCTGTTTATGCGAAGAGCGTTAGGTTGCATACATGGAGGCTTACCGGGCGGAAAGCGATGCAGGCGTTCGAACAGTTGCAAAACAAGGTCACTTGCTTCATGCGACGTGGTTCCGTTCCACACTATTTACTGGCGATCGCTTGCGCAAAAGCGTTAGGATTACCAAGTTCCATAGTCAGCACTTCAATGCACGAACCTAACGTAAAATAATTGCTGGAAATGTACGCATAGATTTGTTTTTGACGGAAACTGAACTGAGAAACAGCGACATTATTAATGAGTAGAATGTATGAAATCAATGCAAGCCTTGATATGATAGGATCAGTGCAATAATTTTGTTATCTTTCCACTTTGTCTTAGTAGTCTGTTCAACTAAACTGGTTGTGCGAGAGAGAGAGAGATAGAAGAGTGGGAAGACAGCGAGTTTAACCTGTTGCGAAGTATTGAATGGGCAAGTGAGGGGGCTGACTTAACCTTAGGATTGCTTGATTACTTATCGGCAGAATATTTCGACGGCATCTGCGAAGGTCTTTTGCTTCATGCATAACCTATACATGTTGTGGTATATCTGACGTCTTTTAAATACAATTTTACCATTCGGCGCTCAAGTACGCTGTCATGAGGCCGTTTTGACATTCGTTGTCTCCGGATGGCTGGAGACAAAGCACTTATAAGGTTTCCTCAATTGATTACCAGTTTTCAGTGCGATGAGTCGTCTGCGAAATCAGAAACTCGAGTGACCGATTTATTGTGTCGGGCAACATTTTTTGCCCCACAGAATATTGCCCCACACTCTGTCAAATGGGTCTATAATTGATAATTATAGACCCATTTCTTTGACAAGTATACCTTGCAAACTCAGGGAGCATGCCATTTATTGTCACCTCGTAGAATTCTTGGAAACAAACTCTTTCTTCACTGCACAGCAACACGGGTTTAGGAAAAACTATTCCTGCGAGACACAACTGTTGTCTTTCACTAACGACTTATTCTCCGCTGTGGATCGTTCTTCTTTCATAGACTGCATCTTCATAGATTTTGCGAAAGCATTCGATTCGGTATGTCATAAATTGCTACAATTTAAACTACGCGCGCTGAATTTAGACCCTAACGCACTTAAATGAATAGAGTGTTTCTTGTCAGAACGCACGAAATTCGTTACAGTTAATGACCATAACTCTGCCTCTTGTCCTGTGACATCTGGAGTACCGCAGGGGTCAGTACTAGGACCCTTGCTCTTCCTTGTATACATTAATGACCTGCCTAACAAGATTTGTTCCTCCATAAACTGTTCGTGGATGATTGTGTTATTTATCGTGAAATATTAACTCTTGCCGACCATCTAACGCTTCAATCGGGCCTCAGCAATGTAGATGCATGGTGTGAGACCTGGTTAATGAGACTGAATACTAATAAATGTAAGGTAATGAGAGTTACTCGACGTACTTCTCACGACACATCTTGTACATATTCTCTTAATAGCGTTCCCCTAACTCAGGTTTCCACTTACAAATACCTTGGCATTTATATTTCTGAGAACCTTTCCTGGCAAACTCATTTGAACCATATAACAAGTAATGCTGGTCGTACTCTTGGTTATATAAAACGTAATTTTAGTCTAGCTAAAAGCTTTTGCTTTATAAAACATTAGTTAGGCCCAAGCTTGAATATGCATCTTCCATTTGGGATCCCCATGTCAGCTCACTTAATCTCAGCATAGAAGCGATTCAGAACCGGGCAGCACGTTTTACTTTATGTAACTACTCTCGTACAGCAAGTGTCACTTCAATGAAATACAATCTCGATTTGCCTAAACTGTCACTTCGTCGTAAAATCGCGCGTCTATGTCTATTTCATAAAATCTATCATTGTAATCCTACTTTAAGAGACTCTCTTTTGTCACCACCATTGTACATTTCTTCCAGAAACGATCATCAGTTCAAAGTTGACGTGCCATGTTGCCACACGAACACCCACTTCAATTCATTCATTCCCAAAACAAGCAGCGACTGGAACCGCCTTCCCGCTTCCATTGTTTCACTCGTAAATATGCACGAATTCAGACAAGCCCTTGTTAACCACTTTTTGTAACCTTACTACGCTGCTAAAATGTGTTTCTTTTTTTTTTTGTGTGTGTGTTAATACCACCCACTCCTCTCTGTAATGCCTCGGCCTTGAGAGAAAATAAATGAAATGAAATGAAATAAATGAAATGAAAAACTCGTGTGGCCGATTTATTGTTTGGGGCTACAAACACAGTGTTAGACACTCCACTGTACTTCTCGCGCTTGCTAAGATGGCAAAATAAGCGCCAAGTCTGACACAAGCCATAACTACGATAAATTGTTTGGACAATCTCTCTATATGGAAGAGGTTTTCATGCATCTTCTATCGTTTTCTGTTGCTGTTTACTATCGTCGAACTCTCTCCGACTGAAACAGATTGTTCCGCTCAGTGACAGGCGTTCCGCCTACTCTCGAGTAACGTGTAAGATGTTCTGTCTTATCGAGGGCTGGGATTTCTACTTTCACGAAAACGCCCGCCGTCCTATGTCCCCACCTTTCCGCGTTGCCTCGGCACTTGGATTCTGACGGGCAATTTATTTTAAACGACTAAAAAAAAAAGCAACTAAAATACAAGAGGCAAGCGGATTCCCAATGTGGCTCGAGTGCTGCTAGTGAAGGGTTAGGAAAACTGGGCCGCGAAAAGCACACGCCTTCCGCGTCGCGCGCCCGTGTACGAGGGTGAGATAGTGAAAGCGTTAAAATGTGAATCGTGGGGGCGGCAGCAGGATTCGGCTCTCAGCCTTTTCTTCGCACGCCGACACCCGACTCTCCCTACCCCTCGTTCGCACTGCTCCACAGCATATAGTGTGTGTGTAGCGAGCGCTTCCAAGTGGAGCGGCTTCGGTGGATAAGCCAGAAACGGTCTTTGTTGCCGCTCAGTAGATTGGAACAGCGCGTTGGTGTGCAATTACGTGCTTTTTCGGCGCCTGCTGCCACGCGCCGCCGACAACAACGGAGCAGGGCCGGTGGAGCACCCGCATTTTCTTCCTCTCTCTCTTTCTCTTTCACCGGCTCGAACTAGTGCAGCTAGATGGCACCTCAAGCAGCTGGGTGGGGAGGTGGCGTTTGTAATCTCGGCTTCGACCATACTGGTTCCCTGACTCTTGACCGTATCGCTGCCTCTCGACTTGTACTTTTTGAATCTCTGTACCAATGATATATATATATATATATATATATATATATATATATATATATATATATATATATGTGTGTGTGTGTGTGTGTGTGTGTGTGTGTGTGTGTGTGTGTGTGTGTGTGTGTGTGTGTGTACAATGTACCAATTATCTCTCGTCTCGGCGTACCTTGAGAGGCAGCAAATTGCAGTTAAAAAAGCAGTGCACAGTTTTTTTTATTGCGATATCAGTAATATCGACACTCCAAGCGCATTCCTGCCATCGACGACGACGATGGCAGGAATGCGCTTAGAGTGTCCATATAATTGCTATAGCAATAAAAAAAATCGTCGTCACCGTCATCGTCGACGTCATCACTATGAGGTTCCGTATTAAGTCCAACAGCGATAAAATCCTTGCCGCGCGTAGTATGCTGTGTGTGTGAGTGACAGCGCGCGAGGGACGCGCGCTTTCACGGAGAGCTAACGCACGGCGGAGAGCAAACGCGACGTCTTCCGTCATGCGAAAGGCCGTGGAGGGATGGGAGGGAGGAAGGGGAGGTGACGTTTAGCTGCGGCATTAAATGCGGATCTTGCGACCGGGCGCAAGGGGAGCTGGCGACTCAATCTTCCACGCGAAAGGAGGAAAGCAGAAAGGCAGCGCGGGAGGGAGGGGGCACGTAGCCGTGCTCCCTCAAAGTCTGCAGAAGATAGTGCCAACCTCTCCTTTCTCATAACGAACCGCTTAGTACTACTCTGCCACCAACTGTGTACTTGTACTTTGCGCGGCTCACGGCTGTCGCGCGCACCGTATCTTGAAAGCGATGTCCACACGGCTCTGACCTTTGTATGCACTGTGCTTTCGCCGCTCAGTTTCCGTTGAAGCGATATACCGCATGAACCTTCGGTCGCTGCTCCAGCGCGCTTGCTCACGCCAGCGTTTTCACAGTGCTTGTCTGCGGTCATCGAGTGTGATCTATTCATGTTTGCTTGTGCGCGCTGACACCATGCTTGTCAATGCAGTTTGTAAGCGAATGTGTCCAAGTTTATGCAGCCGATAAAACTACTATCCTTACTCCGTATACTCTACTAGTAAATTTGCTATCGCAATTGATGCTTCGCCTTTCGGGCGAAACTGCGACTTTTTTTAGAAAATAAGTCAGTTCTTTTCATTTTTCCGGCAGAAAACACACCCTGAGATTCATTTAACTCACTTTGACGAGAAAATCTTTATGGGAGCACAAAATGTGGCCGTGAGATCGGGTGGCTTCATTGACGACGATGAGCTGGTTTCTTCAGGAGGAGCTTTCCCTCTTGTTAGCGTGGATGGTAGGGCGACTACCCCAAAAATCAATGGTTCCGGGCTCAGTCCCTGAACTCAGACTAATTTTCTTCAATAGCAAGGGGCTTTTCTCGTGAGAAAACCGACACGTATTTCCTTCGTAGCTACGGGCCAATTTCAAGCAGATGCCAACTTTTATGTATTGGAGCCAATAGTGAACAGTAAGCTAAACTGATGTTGACAGTTTCTTGTATACTTTCTATGCGAAGTTAAAACTTAAGAAACATCGAAGGAACAATGTGCTACCCAAGTCGTCGTGTCAACGACAACGCCAATGTGTACAGAGCACACAATGGTCTGGACTTGACTCTGGCCTGAAAGTTATTTCGCCTATCTGCCATGTCATAGTGGTACTAGTAGGAACCACGCCCTCTGGTCAAGTAAAGACCGTCGAGTCATACATGTGCGATCAGCACGCGGCAAATGTATTCAGCGCTTCCTCCCATAATAAATATATTGCTGCCCCTGAAGCGAGAAGCCATCATATATAAGTCGCACTGGCATCTGATGCTGGGGTACTACATGCATGGTCAAAGGCACACCCCTTAATTAGTTCTCATTGTTTCCGGATTTCTACAGCAGACAGCAGAGGAGTTAGCCTTCCGGTGAATGATGCTTTCAAATGGCCCTTCTGGTTAGCGCTCTTACGTGTAAGCTGTCAACTATATATAACGTGTAAGCATTAAATCCACTCCTGTGCCATTCGTTATGGGTGACACATTTTTGGAACAGACAGACGCGTGCGGTGATTCACTTGAGAAAGATTGTGCTCTTAGAAAGACATCCGTATGGCAAACAGAACGACATATTTCTTAATGAGCTTATATCCAACCCACCGCAGAAGCTCCTCGCGATGGCGTTACGCTGCTGAGCTCGAGGAGGTGGGTTCGTTCGCTGCCGGTCACGGCAGGCGCATTTCGATAAAGGCGAAATCCAAAAACACTCGTGTATTTAGACTTCGGTGGACGTTAACGAACTCCAGGTGGTCAAAATTATTCCAGTGATTCCAACAACGGCCGGCCTCACAATCACATTGTGGCTTAGACACTTAGAAA
This sequence comes from Dermacentor silvarum, assembly GCF_013339745.2. Taxonomy (NCBI): domain Eukaryota; kingdom Metazoa; phylum Arthropoda; class Arachnida; order Ixodida; family Ixodidae; genus Dermacentor; species Dermacentor silvarum. The sequence continues at coordinate 235,134,250 of NC_051155.1, forward strand.
CATTTAATTAAAATTTTTAACCTAATATATATTTAAAGCCTCATGGTGTTTTAAGTATACTTCTACTTCGCTGGCAAATATGGCAGGAGCGATTGCCTTCGCCTAAGCTACAACGATGTTTCTCTTGCTTTTGGCATGCTAATAAAAGTTAGACGAACACTGCAGTTGCATTAAAAAATGTGTGCCAATAGATATTGCATATACCGAGCAGTTATTAATGTAAATCCGCGACATGTTTGCACTGGGAAGAGAAAACCGGCATTGCGTCATTTAATACCGCTCTATCAAAATAATTTTATTCCCTTGAGCAAGCCAAGCAATGTTAAGATGAATTATTTTTCGGATCAGCAGCGAAACGGAATCCGCAGAAAAACTCCCGTGATGACCACCGAATGCACCCATCTGTGAAAGCACGTATAGCGTGAACCACTTAAAGGGGCCCTCACGAGGCCACATTGCGAGTCTTGGTGATACGCTGAAAGTTGTTACCTGCCCTCTAGGGAGAGTTCTCCCGCAAGAATTTTTCAAATTGGTTCATTAATAACCGAGACAGAAATATTTCAGTGTCGCGAACTCATGATTTCAAGAGGCGAGCGTCAGCGCTACCTATACACCGTGGTCAGCGCCAACATAGGCATTCCGGGTGGCAAACAGAAGTTGCCCCAGTCTAGCCCCCGCAAGCGAAATTCCTTCCCAGCGTTCTCCCAAACCAGAGCTGGAGGATCGCATGACCGATACGTCACTGGCCCCGCCTTTTTTTTTTTTCCGCGCTGTAATGCTGCGCGGCGCACTTGCACTGACGGTCTCGTGCGCGAGCTGTTGCGTTCGTCTCGTATCGTGAAGTGGACGATTTTGCACGCTCTGTAAGAGAGCACCTCCCTAGCGGTATAAGTCAGTGCTACACGACCACTGAGGCAAACGCAAGCGGATCACAGAGCATGAGCGCGCTGGAACATGGTAGAAAATGACATAGTTTTGGTCTCAGCGCGCGCGACTGCACGACGTGGGAAAAAGCAGACGAAACGGACGTACATCTCTCTTGCTACGGTACGAACTAAAACAAGGACACGCAGACATTCGGTTTGTAGGTTTTATTATTGCCCGAAACTTTAATTTGTCTATTGAAGTAACAGATTGGCCAAATAACGGATGCTGCCGCGAATAATTCACAAAGTCGCGTGCCACTGCGAGTGACGTCACAGCACGGCTAACTACGTAGGCGCACTTGCGCGATTGACGTCCCCTCTCCCGCTGGGAGCGCGTGGAGAAGGGCAAACGGCGTTTGGTTTGTAATTTCCGCTCTTTGCGCGGCGCGTAGTGGTGTAATACTTCACAGGCACGGTCGTTAGCGAGCATTGTATGCACAGCGCTTGTCAGCTCGAAATGGCCAAACCTGGTGAAGGGACTTGTAAAGGCGCTCTGGACAGAACGAGACACTTGAGCCTGACGGCCTTAGCGGCAGATTTGAGGTCGTTAAGGAGGATTTCCCTGAACTGAAATTCGATTACGATCGACTAAACGAAGAGCGAACAAACAGCGAAGTACTCCTTCGTTATAATTACGAGCCATTGTATTCAATTGTGTTGCGCCTGTTATTGGCAGCGAGGACACCCGTGATGTTTTCTCTCTGATACGCTTACTTATGCGTGTTGAAGAATTTGTTCGGCTGGAGTCGGTAGTCGGCTGGAGACGACCACGTTCACGAGAGGATCGTTATTGATATTGGCGCTCCCATTTATTTATATATTTTTTTTTGTTCCTGCAAACGAAAAGCGGTACTCTTCTCTGTTGCAATATGTGCGAAGATTAAGACTGGACTAATAACTGCAAAAACAATCTTAATTCGCCTCATTGATTGCAGTTTTGAGCTTTGTAATTGCAGCTTCGCGTAGCACATCTGCTTCTTGACGATGAATGCTTCCTGGTGCACGATTACATTTGCCGCTTTCTGTTGTGCACATAATTAATTGCTGCACCAGCGCTACAACGCAACAAAGCTTCTCCTGTTTGTTGCATCAATTTCTTCTTTCCCACATTGATGTTTCCTAAGAAACTGTTTACAAAATAAGGGAACCGGACCCAAAAATTGACGTCCCGGCACATGGAATCTGAATTAAATTTTAGCTAATTGGAGGACAACTACAAGTCGTGTTGTAAGTGAAATGGAAGAGTTTTTCGGAAGTTTCGTCCAATAACAGGTTATTGAAGATGAGTTTTATGTGACAAGCTTATGCGAAAGTGATACGCTTAGTAATGATGTAAATAAATACATAAATAAGTAAATAAGTAAATAAATAAAGCAAGAAAGAAAGACACATTATAAAGAAGAAGGACTGACGCTGAGAAGACGTAGCTTAGAAATAATGCGGTTAACATGGGTAGGTGGACAGACGAGAATGGAAAGCATTCAAACGACTATAAAGTTGACTTACGATAATTGAAGCTCGAATAATCCACAATAAAGCATAATGAAAACAAAGTTTTTATTGACCCGCTATGTTTTATAATTATTTTGAAACTGCTACAGTCAGCCAGAGCTCTAGCTTAATTCAATCTTCTCCCTCGAAGTGAAGAAACAGCACTGTCTTGCTTACACCTGGGTGTTGGATTCACCAATGCTTACTCATTCTTGATTGAAATGACCATTAACGCTGAATTCAATGTCGGTGGTGGTAAATAAACTATAGGACATATTCTGTGCTACTGCCCGTCCTGTGAAAATTAAAAGATTAACATCCTCGCAGCTTTAAACCAGCTAGGCGGAAGGCGTTTCTCGTTAGACAAGATTATGGAAACGTGGCGTTGTATATCACAGCTGCAGAAAGCCACAAACGTGTGGCTGCGATTTCCGAAGGCTACCAGACTGAACAACCGTCTGTGACACAGAGCATATAGCACTTTCACTTAGCAACGTGTGCCGTTAAGTGTTTCTCACTGTAGCTATCATAATCATCACCCAGCACCTGGAGTAGCATGTTCGCTGAACAGCCAGGCTAACATTTCCAACATCTCATTAAAGAATGTTTCTCTCTCTCTCTCTCTCTCTTAGCAACATCACCACTGCACTCTTCCTCCCTATATTAATATTGGTCCCCCATTCCTCCTTCCCCCAGCGCAAGGTAGTCAGCTAGTCTCAGTCCTGGTTAACCTCTCCCCGCCTTTAATTTATCTTTATCTCTCTCGTCTTCTTCTTTCCTTTTTATTTGTTTATCTGTGTATTTACCTGCCTGAACAGAGCAATGCCGCGAAATATGGCTGATAAAGGGGCGTTTATGAGGCATCGATATTCACAGTACGTCCTACATTGATATTCGTCGAGGATTGTGCGTTTGCGTTCAAATAACGAACAGCTCAGTCGACAGGAAAAGCTATACAAACAGGACACGTGCTCTGTCAGTTCATCCTTATTCAGAGTCTTACAGTAAATAAGGTAGACGACGCAAAAAGCACTGCCCTCATTTCGGCATCGGGCCAAAATGATAATGAAGAGCGTCGGAAAATAATAACAACGTCGTTTATGACATAGCCTTGACCTGCAGAAAATCTTGCATTGGACAATCCGGAAAGTGTACAAAGGACAGATCGCGCAAGCATGCGAATTCATTAAAATGGACGAGAGGTTATGTATTGTAACACGTGTGTTTGTTCGTCATTGTTTGATGAAACACGCATAACGGGGAAGAAGCACCGTGACCAGATATAACACGAGATTCAAGAAGCGCACAGTTCTACTATCGCTGTGTATATTATGTGATATTTTTGTTGTTCACACTGTGGCTTTAAGCGTTTCTCTGTAATGTCGCTGTGTTAGGTGATATTGTTGTTGTTTGCATTGCTGCGTTGAGAGTCTTTGTGTAATGAGGTGTTTCTTTACCGCTATGGTATAACGTCGTTTTGTGTATGTCAACTGTGCTTCCGCTATTTCACATACAAAACTTTGTGCCCGAGGACACAAAACTATACATGTAGCTACAGCCCCTCCTCAAGAGCTCCAAGGCGCAGCCGGCGTCGTATATCTGCGACGACATCTCCTATCAAGTCAATAAAAAAAAGGGAGGCAAGGAAAGATGAGGGGGGGGGGGGGGGGGGGCAGCATACGTCAAGGCACCATCTGTCACCCTTTTCGACAATAGGTTACGTATTTAGAATTTAAGTTTTCACAAGGCGCGCCTTGTCCGGCACCATGTCTGGAATGTCGGCACCATGTCTGTTTTATATACTGCTTCGTTTGTCTTTTTTTAAGATTTTGTCACGTGTTGACAACCCTTTTTTGCATATATTGTCCACTGTTGTTGTAATATTTCACATTTCTGGTGCAGTTGGTTTTTTTTATGCCGTTACACCTGATAACTCCAATTTTTTTAAGCTTGTTGACCTTCCCCTTTTATTATTTTCTTTTCACAGTCTTTCTTGTGGACCAGCTGAGCAACTTATAGAGTGTGTTGTGATTTTGTATCATATGGCTTGTGTATTGCATGACTCCGAATAAAGATCAATTGATGGCGCATCTGCTCTGCTCGTGTCACTCGTCCCGTTGTCTGCGCTGTTCGCCATGTTGACATTCAAGTTGCCAGTTTTATTGCGATAGCAATTATATGGAAACTCCAAGCGTTCTCCCATACCAGAGCTGGAGGATCGCATGACGGATACATCGCAGGCCCCGCGTTTTTTTTTTTTTTTTTTTCATCTGTTGACGCAGAGTAGCGTCAACGTGGCAATGGCGGGAACGTGTTCGCCGGGGCCAACGCCCGCTTTCGGCGGGAGTTTCTCGAGCGGCACTTTCGCTTCGGCTGCAACGAAACGTCCACATTGAAAGCGCGAAGTCCGCCCGCCATTGAAAGCGCCAATGGCGGGCGGACGCTGCTAACCATGACGTCGAGCTAACTCGAGATATCGAACGCATACGACAACGGCGAGCTGAGGAGCCGGTGTTGCGGTACAGTGGCTAGAATGGGGCATTCTAGGGCATTCTAGCCACTGTAGTTGCGGGCAGAGCAGGTACGACGCAGAGAACGACGTCACCAGCGGCGCTACCAATGGCGCGCACGCTTGGGTGCGACGTAGAGAACGACGTAACTGACGGCGCAGATAATGGAGACCGTTAGAGAAACATGGGACGTCTGGTTTTTCGTTTCGCCTAAAGTCCCTAGATATCTTTTTGCTTTCTTTGAGGGCAGAACATCTAGGGACTTTAGTTTCGCCTAGCCATATACAGCTTTCGCTGTAACACGTTGCGAGGCGAGAAGGTGGTAAAGACTTCCTACGCTACTCGACGAGTGTCCTGTTCTTGGCGCTGAGCCGTGCTCCCTCAAGGGCTGCAGAAGATAGCGCCAACCTTTCCCTTTCCCTCAAGAACCACTTATCATCATCAGTGTCCTGTTCTCTGATCTCGTCGAAAACCTCCGAGCCGCCCCCAGAGGCCCTGGCAACAGTCACCAACGCCGCGCGCGTTCGCTGCGAACGCGGGCAAGACGCCGACGGCGTCGACAACAGTTCTGCGCGTTGCTGGTTTTGCTACATGTCCAAGTTTATACAGCTGATAAAACTACTATCCTTACTCCGTATAGCTCTCTACTAATTCGCTATTGCAATTGATGCTTCGCCTTTCGGGTGAAACTGCGACATGTTTTTTTTTTTTTTTTTTAATGCGAATTGCGAACTTCAGGCGCTTTGAGTGGATCTATCCGTCCGTCCGTCCATTCATCCATTAAATTGCAAATATATACAAAACGCGCGTATATACAAAGAAGCGCATGACCTGTGAAAAGTTACAAGGATGCGCAATCTCCCCTCATGCTCAAATAGAGCGTTTTCTTTGAAAAATGCCCCAGATCTTCAGAGAAAGTTCTTGCACGCTAAGTAATCGAAAGGAAGTCCTTTGCATTATCCTGAAGTTTCAACGGTTCCTTATCCATCCAAACTCGTGAAAACACGACAGACTTTCGAAGTTTCGCAACAAGCTGCGACTTTCTGAACTTTCGAGCCATAACCGACAGGAGTCAAGAAGTTCACCGGACAAAGAGCAGAAAGATAAGGTTTGCCCGAGCTTTCCCTCGACCGGCTTATTGATTTATGTTGTTGATAACTTCTCCTACATCTTGGTTATCCGCAATGGTTAACCAGCCATGCGCGAAATTCTTTTGTTGAGCCTCATTTCGAAGTCATTCGTCCTTTATTACTCCTCTTCTTTTGCGAGCTTAGGAATTGGCTTTTCCTTCCGAATATCCCATTCCGTTTCTCCCGTCCTATTTTACTCTTTCTCGGCGCGCTGCGTAGGCCTTTGACTGCGCACAATGCGGGATTGCCGCGTGCTCTCGAACGTGTGTCCTATCTCGTTCCGCTGGAGTGCCGCGTGTTCCCAGAAACGCATGCATCTCGTCAGAGAACGGAGCTGCTGCGGTCTTTGCGAGTGACCGCAGAGGCGGCGTTCCGTTCAATTCATCCGGGAAAGAAAAACACCGGCGGACATTAGCGTGTCGCGTGACCGCGGTGGCCAAGGTTGTGCGCGGACCGCCGGTCAGTCGCCTGCGATGGGAGCGAGAAATGGCGTGATCACCGGTGAAAACGATGTGTTTTGAGCACAACTCCCCCCCCCCCCCCCCAAAAAAAAAAAGAAAAACACGCCTGGGAAGAATGGAACAAGATTCTAGGCAACTCGGATAGTGTGTCACCACGGTCACAGCGATCATTGAGGCATATATGATTGAACTAAAGTGAAAAGAAGAAGAGGAATGTAATAACGGAGGAGGTTGGTCTCGGGAGGGGGGATTCCGACATCTCGCGCACGCTTACATAGCAGGCACACGATCACATAAACGGGAAAAAAAGGTAATGGTAAATGAGAAACATATGCGAAACAATGTCTGCTTGCTCCTTTAAAACACTTCATAGTAACTGCCCTTCAATATACTATAATAAAAATTCATGTTAGTAATTGGAGCACAAAAAAAAGAAAAAAGAAAAATAAATGACAGTACACGATAAATGTTGTTCGATCCCTACTCATGACACTTTAGTTGGCCTCTTCGTTCGAAGCGCAATGGCGTAACATGCTATGGGTGATAAGCCCAGAAATGGGACCGTTCAAGAGTATAGAAAACACGTCGAGAAAATGATAAACTGTGACAGAAAAAAAAAGATCACCCGTTCAGTTCGTGTCATACAAGATTCAAGAAATGAACTGAAGAGAGATATTAGTAATTGAACCAAGGCGAACAAAATATTGCACGTCGTAAAAATTGTTTTCGTGCTTTCTTTTCAATAGCATGCCCATTTCTACCTCGCACTGCGCGTGCTTGCAATGAAATTATATTTTATTCCTCGAGGACATTGGATATTTAGGAGAGAGGTGCTTCAGTTTCTCCTAAAGTTCCTGCGTGGTACAGGGTTCTAAAGTGAATGGTGAACCGTGTGGGTCTTCTTGGTGTCGACAACCCGCAATGTATTGGGCTCACCGTCAACTTGTTTATGATGACTGTGAAATGTTTCAAACCGTATCGCATTTGATAGGTGGTGTTCAGGAGGAGAATAGGAGGAGGAGGATTCAGGAGGAGGATAGGAGGAGATTCGATATGGTGCCTGCTCGCGATGTGAACTGAGTCGGCAGAAAGCGCGACAGTAATTACGCGGCGAATCGGCCCCGTTGGGGGAAATCTAAAATTTACCCAGCGCGGGTTTAAAATTTACCCGCACAGAATGTGTACCTTGAGAGGGGGAAAAACGTAAAAGCAAGTGCCAATTTGGAGACATGAATTTTTTTTTCTTTATGAGGAAGGAAGCAGTGGCCGTCAGTGCAGTCTTACCAAGCAGTTTTCCACGTCGATGGTCTCCTTGCCCCGGCCAAATCCGCGCTCCAACAATCGCCATAGCAGTTTCTCACATTTCATTTCTCCATTTCGCCTTATCTTTGTCTTTTGTTCTCGTCTAATAATTCAGCACGCCCAGTTCCTTTCCTTCACGGCTTCGTCGACGGGCCTAGTGCATTAGCAACAAGACACCTGGTTGTTTTTAAATTAACAAACGTTCTCGAAGACAACTAACATTGATGACACAAGGATCAACGATGATCTGTTTCTTCCTGTTTCGTTTATTTACCTCTCGTAGTCACTATCGTCACGCTGCAGTTCTGGAAACCACCGAGGTGAACGTACAGAAGCAAATACGCGACGAACGTAAATATATTTTAAGATAACGCGTAACAGACAGCGCCGCTTTTCTTTATACAAAACGCGTACTATATAAGCAGGACATCACTTAGCCCCTGACATTCGTCCTAAGTAAATGCTCCTGTAACTCTTGTAAATAGTGAAGGGCGTTTCTTGCTTAGCAAGGAACACCTTTACTAAGTAACACTTTGCAGGCGTACTGAATCTAAAGCTGCTTGTTTTCAAACGAATGTGCTAAATAATCATACTAACCCCGTTAAGTACAGTCGAGAGCCAAAGTCTGAAGACCACAGATGCCACGGAATCTTTTTTGTTTTTTTTTTTTCGCACCGTAAGCGTGCAGGCTGAAAGCAAGCGGTACAGCCTACGTGCGCCTGTTCGACCAGTGTAATGCGTTGGGACAATGTCACGTTACATGGCTGCGCTAGAGGAATATATATATATATATTCTGCCTAAGCACTGACCTCTAGACGTTTTCTCCACACAGAATGCCGACCCCATTGGCAGCTTTCTCTTAAAATATTCTGTAGCATTCGGAGCGGTTACAGAAGAACAGGCACTGCTTCATTGCTTTGAGTTTATCGTCTTACCGCCTGTCACCATCGTCACCCACTATAACACTAATTTCTTACCCTTCCCCCCTCCTTGTGTCTGAAGAAGCATGGTAGAGGAGTTTCACCCAAGGCCGACTCACTTGGCCTTTCCTGTCATGAAACAAACTTCCCCCACCTTCCTGAATTACTTGATGCTATGTTTCATTACCATATTGCCATTCAAGCGTTTATATTCAAAAGCAGGAAATATAGATGAGCAATGGGGTGTAGAAAAAAAAATGTCGCAGTTTCACCCGAAAGGCGAAGCATCAATTGCGATAGCAACTTAGTAGAGAGCTATACGGAGTGAGGATAGTTGTTTTATCAGCTGTATAAACTTGGACATGCAGCAGCACCAGCAACGCCCAAAACTGTCGTCGACGCCGTCGCCGTTTTGCCCGCGTTTGTACCAAACGCGCGCGATGTTGGTGACTGTTGCCAGGGCCTCTGGGGGCGGCTCGGCGGCTTTCGACGAGATCAGAACGGGAAACTCGTCGAGCAGCGTCGGAAATCTTACCCATCTTCTCGCCTCGCAACGTTTTTATATAAATACGCATTTGGTGCCGCCGCTGCCGCAGCTGAACGCTGCACCTCAGCCTTTCCTGTTTTTACAGTGCCACTAACTCTGGAGTCACCATCTAGACTGGTAGCAACTATTGACATACTCGTGTCTATTTGTGTACTCCGCCGCGTCCACGTAGACCACGTCCCTAGCACTACTGAATCTTTTGTGAACACCATCGAAACTCAAATATTTGCATGGGTCCATTCAGGGAAATAACACTGAACAATAGCTTGATCGCAGTTACCCTCACTTCGTGTATGTCTCCTGGCGGTGTCAGCTTTAAAGAAAGCATTGAAACGGAAATCTCGCACTCCAGCGACTCTTTTGTTCCCCTATTTCAGTTGCTGAGAACAGTAGAACCTGACTCTTCGAAGCCAGTGTTGCGGAGTTACCACTCCGGAATTGGAATAACTCCGGAATCATTCCACATTTTCGCGACCCCGGAATGGAATGGCGACTACGCTTGCAGGAATGGAACTGGAATGTAATTACGTCTTTTTCCGAAAATAGAGCGCTTTTTCGTCTACGCGCTGTTTGTTGTCAAAATATGCCGAAGAACCAACCAGCCCAAGTTCAAACATTAGTTAGTCAGAGCCTCGAATTTAACCATAAAGCAGTATTTTTAAAATGGCTTGGCTGTATTTCAAGTGGGGTACAGTTAGAAACAACGCGCCTACCACCATACTGTCCTTACAGACTGAGTTGCTCCGAAGTTTGTCTCGATTCTTCGCGTAACCGCGGCTCTACGCCATTGGTATCCGTCGTGCGGAACTACGGCCGCGGATACTTACCCTGCAGCTCATAGTCCCGAAGCAACTCACAAAACACGAAGCCGAAACATTTCCCTAATAAATATCCAGTGTCTTCGCGGGAACAGTCACTTAATTTGTACTTGTGTGCGAGGCCGTTCTATGCTTCGAATCATCTTTATTGATATGCCCCCCCTTTATGGTTCGTACCAAATTCACTGCAACAAATAAGGATCGTTATCACCAAGAGACACACACAATGGTCAAGCGCTAAGACCAGCGCTGTACGGCAATCTGGAGTTTATGCTGATCCCAAGCGCATGTGAAGCTTGAGGACGCCTTGATTTCTTAGAAATCCCTTAATCACACAGGGTTTGGGTGACCGTGACCACAACCCATGGAAACTGCTTGAACTAGCCTGTTTCTCACACTTCGAGACGTCTTCCTCGCTCGTCTGAAACCCAATGCCATGCGCGCAACACGGCCAGCAGACTCGTTAAACGCTTCATCAATATGATCGTAGCCTCTGGAAGAAATACGGTACAGCCAATGTGGCACAATTTCATAATTAAGCGTAATGAACACTGATTTCCCTTGTGAAGGCTGCAATTTTCCTGGTAATGGCTGCATCTCAGCCTGTGTGTCATAAATCAGAAGAAAGCGATGACACTGGCAGCACTTCAGCTTCGGCAAGGCTGACTTCGATAGGAACACTTTCACGAGACATACAGGACACGTAGTAGTGAAGTGTGACAACGTATGACACTTTGGCAGCCAGAATAACATATGCCGCTGTACTAGCTTCACTTTCCTTGGCAACAGAACCGTCGATGTATAACTGAATATGAGAATATGATAGCCACACATTATGTCAAGGCGTTCGAGCACCACAAGTGTCGCTTCATCTACACGCGTAAGGGTACGGCCACGCTAGCGGCAAAAACGCGCGTTTTTGCCGCTAGCGTGGCCGTACCCTAAGACGCTTGGTGAAAATGGTAGGCACCTTATAGCGGACATTGTACATTCTTGTATGATTGCGGATTCCCCAGTGTTGTAGTTTTCCGGTAAACTGCAGACCAAAGTCTCGAAGAGTGTTAAGTGTTACAAAAGTGTGGGATTCGGACCGGCTCCGAATTCTCCAGCGATGAGCTCTCCCTCAGTGCTCAATGTGCCTCACTGTGGCGGCACCGCTGCAAGAGCACTCGTTAACATGCAAGGAGACGGAGGGATTACGTCAGGGACTTGTGGAGAACTTTGTCACTGGCAGCAGTTTTTGATTCGCCAACAGCTATCTTGAGGTCTTTTCAATACAACGACTCGAGACCATCGTACTTCGATTGGATGATGAATTAAGAGAAAGAGAAAGAGAAAAACCGCGCGATTCGCAACCAGAGCTAAGTATGACTTTTAAGATCGAAAAAGGATGATTTTTCTAACGTGCATCACAATGGTGGTGCGCAGTTCGGGTGTCAAAGCGATGGAATCTCCAGCAGGCCACCGTTACTCCTTGGACACATGTAGGACGCCAGCAAATCCTAAGTCATTATTTAATTGAATTGGTGTGCTTACGGTATACTAATCTTCACGCGCATTGCTCTTAGTCACAGTCCAGGACACAGCATGAAAACGACACTTGTCCGCTGCGATAGCTAAACTTGTTAAAGCTACCGACGCAAGGGGCTTGCGCAGAAGAAAAAGTTCGATGAGCTATCACTACCGGGTGCTTGGGCTGACATAAGCATAAGAAATCAAGATTTCATCTGCATATATTGACAGCGTGCTCCCTTGCGTTTACTCATCAGGCAATGGGTCAACCAGTCATGATGCACTGTAAACCATTTACAACCTTAAGGATCCTTGAAGGTGCAAATTTGTCTATAACTCACAGGCTTACACCCGTAAGAGTGTAATGATGTGAGTTATAGACAGAGGGCACCATCAATGGTGTAATTTGGTGCACAATGTAACATTATAAAACACGGAAGAAACACTGCCAACTTTTCACTGGAAAAAAAATCTGCCATTTAACGGACATAATACGGTGAGAAAAAAATCTGTCATTTAACGGACATAATACTGTGAGAAAAAAATCTATCATTGAACGGACCTAATACGGTGAAACACTACCCTTTGCACTGAAAAAAAAAAAATCTATCATTTAACGTACATTATACGGTGAGACCCTAAGCAATAAAACGGGCAGTCGTTCCGCATTAAAATCACGAAATGCAGACGAAACACACGTAAAAGAACGGAATTTGCCCTGTGCTGCATTGCAACCCACCGCGGTGGCTTAGCGGCTATTGTGCTGTGCTGCTAAAGCAGCACGAAATCGCGGAAGCAAATCCCGGTCACCGCGGCCGCATTTCAATGGGGGCGAAATGCGGATGAATACACGGACGGATGAATAAACGAAATAAGCAAAATTATCGGTCTATTTACTAGCTAATAAATGTTACTTGCTGCAAACGATCAAACAGAACTCTATAAACATGGTGGTTCGTCTCAGTACGCAGACACTATTGTTCGCGTTCGTAATAACTCGTCTCGATGATCAAGCAGTGCCGGCGGGGGTAATTTTGAGTGTCAGCCTCGCCAGACATTTTAGCAGAACGTAATGAAGGCGCTAGGGCAGTTCTTGGCTTCTTTCGAACGTCTTAAGTGGACGCTTTTGAAATTTCTACGACAATTTTTCCAGAGGTCCTGTGCTCTGGTTCTCTTCCTAATTCTCTACGTTTCAAAGTCGAATTTTATGTTCTGCCCTGCCTTCCCGCTCTCCACACGCGGCAACATAAATCGCTGAGTAGAATGTTCCTTTCTTTTTTTTTTCTGTGTCTCGTACTACCTTTCTGCAATTTTTTTCCCATCTAAGCTGGATTAGCACGTCAGGCCTGTCACAAGGCTAACCTGTCCAGATGCCATTGAACTTTCTCCTTGTCTCCCCCTTAAGTGGAAACTGCTGAATGCTCGTATTTCTGTCATACTTACTGCAATTCCATTTCGCCGCTGACTCCAAACACAGGGTTGCCAGTCAGCCTATTCGTTGCCTAACTTTTCTACCTTGCCCTCTCTTCCTTTCCTCTTCTATGCTTGGTCATCACAATGATCCTTAAAGAGGAAACCACCTTTTTGGTGCGCCTTCTGCTTCGCAATGCATGAGTGACAGTGCACTGAAATAGCAGAGCTTCATACTATTGCGACGTCAAAAGAAGCTCTTGCGTCCATGGTATAACATCGATACCCTAAATGCAGGTTGGCGAGACGGACTAGTTGCTTGAAATGCATCAGCCGTACTTTAAAACACAACAATAGACAGAAACACACAGACTGATACAGTAAAAGAACTGAACTCTCCACTGAATTTTTTTTGTTTTCGTTTAAAAGCTCCAAATACATAGCACTAACGAAAAATGATAACAGTGGCAACTGCCTGACTTATAACTTACTGCTAAAGTCTACTACGCATTAAAGATTGTGTTGAGGTTCCTAAACTTTGAAGTAAAATGCGCGGTATATAACGATTGGCCGCCAATTGCTGTTTTTTTTTTTCTTGTTTTTCTTCTTTTTTTTAACATTACCGATGCGGATTTTCCGTGGTGTTACTTTTAACATGTGATTTTTTGTTCTAATCACGGATTTTCAACCCCCAGACGAAAAACATGATTCGGTGCAGACAAGACTCATCGTTATCTACGTTGACAACTAAGGACTGCTCTTAACCCTTTAGCATCCCCCGACGCAACAAACAGAGGCTGCAGTTACCCGCCTATACGAGAGTGCTATTTTATGTTCCTTGAAAATAATGCGGCCATAACTTTCGAAATGGCTACAGCAGGCGTTATTAAGGACACGTATGGTTTTACTGATGATCGCTCACTTTTTACCGGCTCGGCCCTTAGTTTACCTTAAATCAGTCTTGCACTAAGACAAAACTGAACTAACCTTTCGACTGCGCAATATATAACCTGTTAGTATCGTAGCTAACCAAGAAAGACGGCAAGGAAAAAAGAAAATACGCAGGATACCTTTCTTATTTAGTACGTGCTCGGCGATACGATGACTGTGAAGACGGTAAATGAGAAGCGCATGCCTTGAAGCAATGAGCGCTGTTGCGAGCACTTGCCCGTGTGCAGCGAGCGGCGACTCACGTTGACCCACCTGCTCACTCGAGTCCGATGGCCATCACAGTTCGCTGACCTGCCAATGCGTCACTTATGGCATGAAGTAAGAAAGACCCTCGCTCTTTCAATGCCATTGCTGTGATACTATCGCCGACGACCTTAACAGTGATCGATGAACCTGCACTTCACTAGCACATTTGTAAGCGCATGCCCAAGTGAGTGAGTGAGTGAGTGAGTGAGTGAGTGAGTGAGTGAGTGAGTGAGTGAGTGAGTGAGTGAGTGAGTGAGTGAGTGAGTGAGTGAGTGAGTGAGTGAGTGAGTGAGTGAGTGAGTGAGTGAGTGAGTGAGTGAGTGAGTGAGTGAGTGAGTGAGTGAGTGAGTGAGTGAGTGAGTGAGTGAGTGAGTGAGTGAGTGAGTGAGTGAGTGAGTGAGTGAGTGAGTGAGTGAGTGGAGTGAGTGAGTGAGTGAGTGAGTGAGTGAGTGAGTGAGTGAGTGAGTGAGTGAGTGAGTGAGTGAGTGAGTGAGTGAGTGAGTGAGTGAGTGAGTGAGTGAGTGAGTGAGTGAATAAGCTTGCAGATAATAGTAAGTGATGGCCGTTTAAATTCAGTTTAGCCCCCGCATGCAGTTTATGGTGCATAAACGCATTGCTAGCACAGATTTACAATAAATTAAGGAAGAACACATAGAAACCGCTTCAAGGTTCAGTTGATCATTGGACTAGCTAGGATCATATGTGTTATGTCTTTATCACACAGAAAAAGTCTATATGGGCGAGGGAAATTGTACATATTGGTCAATCCTAGAAGAAGGAAGGAAAGAGAAAGACAGAAGGCAGGGAGGTTAACCGGAATAACGTCTGGTTGGCTACCCTACACCGGGAGAATGGGAAAGGGGAACAGAAAGATGCCAATCCCGGAGTTATGTTGAAAGTGTGGATGAGCAGATCCTGCATAATACCAGCGCGCGATTTATGCGTTGTCGCAAAGGGTTTTGGTTTTAGTACGACTAGCCCTCTACAGATTAAAACCTATCCTTCGGCGATGTACGGAGGTACGTCCACAACGGAGTGGGGAAGGAGCGGTAGCTGACTGGTGTGACGTAGAAAGGTACGTGGCAGCAGGATCGACGGCGGTTGCGTGGGTGTCCAACGGATGCCCCAGATTTACGTTCACTGCTCGTATGGAGGCGGTTGTAATATATAGCGGATCTTTGCGTAGATACGTTAAAAAGGTAAATGGTGGGGTTTTACGCACCAGAACCATGATTTGATTATGAGGAACGCCGTAGTGGGGGACGGCGGAATAATTCTGACCGCCTGGGGTTGTGACCTTAACAAAATGTCGCTTGCTGCCGCAGTGCGGCCTATAGATAACACAGAGTTACCCGAATTTTGTATGAGCCACAAGACATACTGCATTTTCATTCATGACGGTATATTCACGTAATACTTCATACTGGATACACCGTTTGACATACATGGCAAGACCTCCAGCGCGACAGCAGTTTCTTAATAGTGCTTCATACGAATATCCATCAAATTGTGGTGGACTATCCCGTTCAGTAAGCCACGTTTCTGAGAAACATAAAATGTCAAAGTTCCATTTGATTTTCTCAAGCGCCTCTTGCAGTTTTTCTTGCTCATTTCTCGTACTTCGTGTGTTCAAGTGAGACACGGGTATCCTTATTTTATTAGTTATATCGCCATAGTATGCATTAAAGGACTCATAATCATGATAAGGTCATACGTTATGGCTGAGTCCCATCATGTCTGCAGCTGCACTACTAACCGATGAACTGAAAGTACAGACATTGAGTAGAATCATCCTTATTATTGTGCTTAAAAAGTACAAGAACCTTGAGAAGGCGTTTCACACATTACTTCAAGTTATCCAAATAGCACTTACTTCGGATAACCACTGCAAGTTTGCCATTTTTTTTTTTCGCACCAACGCCTTACCATTCGTATGCCAGACAAAAGCTCATTCAGCGCTCTTTGCCCAATCCTTAGTTGTAAACAGACGTTCACGGGGAAGTCGAGTCATCCTCACAAATGGACTAGCATTTGACATACTGTCATACTAACTGACAGATGACCACGACGTATGAGGACGGTAAAGACATGCGGATATCGATAGACCGTCATCGAATAGTAGCTTATGATAACGCTGACGTAGTATGAGCACCTGTGAGCCTTATTATTTTGAGCGAGAAGCAGTGCGTTCAACATTTCCACTTACACGTGTTATTCTAATCTGCATAATTACGAGAGCTCACATGCCGAATGCAGAAATTTGCATTCATCGGTTTTGTACAAGGTGTTGTAATGAGGTGACATCGATATAACCGCGCAAGATCATGTCCTGTATCGTTTGAAGGAGGGCTGATTTTCGCAATTTTCAGCAACTGCATAGAGATGCCACCTCAGGAACTGGACGTGACACCGGGATGTACTTATTGACAAACAACACTCAAACCCGGTCTAACAGAAAGCGCCGTTTTTGAAAGTTATCCAGGAGGTTATGTATCTCTGCCGAAACTTTATGCCACGTTGATGGGCGTATGCTTTTAAAATTTCGTCGGCGCTCCTTACCCATTTTTATGATAAGGTTTCCGCGGATTAAATAATTTACATTCAGCTCCTGTAAGTGTTTTTGTAGTTGCGATACGGTCAGCATAACTCACCTAAATGAAGACCACCACTTACTCCGATGAAATTTTTAGCACCGTAACGCAACGACGTAAAATTATTTCGGTGGTAAGTCAGTTGGAACACTTTGCTGACCGCACGCTTTATGAAACAAACAATAGGCTTTCGCTACTCTCCCGTATCTGCGGCCGCAGTTATTTTTATATTAATTATTAAATGCATTCAGAGAGATGTTAGCACCTCTTACAGGCACCAGCTTCTTCTCTGCTTCTACGTGTAATAAAAAAAGAAGAATAAAGGAAACACTCAACGAAGAATAAAGCAAAAGCAACATACAACAAGCAGTTGAGAAACAGCTTGACTCACCTTGCATAAAAGCTCTTTTTACAATGTGTACACGGTGCAATGATTACAGGTTGGTCCCCATTCCGTCAATAATTTAACAAAAAAGATGCGTCTCTTGTACTAAATAAATTGCGTTTTAGTAAGAATACCCCACTCCATGGCAACCTATGCTTTCACTTTTTCTTTTTGATTCAACACCGAAGCTACTATTCTTCATTTGGTCACTCGAGTACGCACTCTGAATTAATAATGTCCAGAACCCAACAAAAAACGGTCAACAGCTTTAGATAAAATGCCTTAACACATACAGCGTCGCAATCGTGGAAAATCAGTGCGCAAGCTTACCTACCGGTGTATCTGAACGGTCGCAAAGGCACAGGGTCACTGTTCAAGATTGACGCGACACACATTCAAAAGTCGTTCACTGATAATCAAATATCCACCACAAAGACCAGCGCGTTGACACAACGCAGAAACAATGGTGCCTTTCGCAGGTAGTTTTTGTTGACGGAAACAGTACAAAAGGAATAATTAACGAGCTAGCATTTCCTCCAGCAGCAAAAAAAAAAAGAAAACAGAAAGAAAAGAAAAGTCATCCTAAGCGACAACGCTTCTATATATGGCAACAGCTGTTGTCAAAGCTCCTCGTACGTGCCTTTACCTTTTCATGTTTTGTGTTCATTGCTCTAGATTATGGTACACCTTCTACCCTTGTCCCGCCCCACGCTGCAAAATCACACAGTCGTGTGATTTTGCCAAAGGCGCTAGCCTACGTAGCACTATATAGTTGGGTAACTAGAAGACGGAGAAACAGTTTCATATGAGCGGCCAAAATGTGGCATAATCAGGGAGAGCATTGTGAGGAAACGTTCTGCATATGTCAGCGAGGAACGCACAGCGTGCTGTGTGTGACAGGTGTGTGGCACACGCCTTCTTTCTATACCACCTAGCGCGTGCTTGCCCGCGCGTGCGCGTGTTTCCGCGCGTATGTACGTGCGAATGTGCGTCAGTGTGTGTACACGCGTATGCGTTCGTGTATGTGTGCGTTTGGGTGCTTGTTTTGTGTGCGCATGTGCTGGTTATGTGCGTTCGGTGTCAGGGCGTTTGTATGTGCTCGCATACGTGTTGCAACATACCTGTGACTAGCACGAGCTCGCTTACAACCTCGTGCTATATGGAGATCACCCGCAGCTGTGGCGCAGAGGCTTAGGTGTTGCAGCGGCCGCTTCTCGCTGGGGGCGAAATGAAAAAAAAAAAAAAAAAAAACGCCGGTGTACCATGCATTGGGTGCAGGTTACAAACCTCAGGTGGCCCAAATTAATTCGGAGTCCCCCAATACGGCGTGCTTGATAATCATATCGTAGTTTTGGCACATGATACCCTAGAATGAATCTTCTTATATGGGAATAATCGTTTGGAGAGGCTGGAACATTACTAGAATGTTAACGTCATTCTAGTAAAGTGAACTATTCCACTTTGCTAGAATGCTGATGGTGATGATGACGATGATGATGATGATGTGGGTTTAATGCAGCAACCGATATTGGTTATAATGTGCCAAGAGCTATAGGGGTGTGCGAGTATTCGAAACTTTCGAATAACGAAACGAATAGTGTCCTGTTCGATTCGGTCATTGAATCGAATAGTCAGTATTCGTAAATGCGAATATTTTTCGAATACTTTTCGAATATTTCAAAACCTCAACTGCGCCCAAGTGAGTGAGTAAAAACTTTATTGAAGATAAATAAATTAAAGAAGGCACGCTGGTTGAGGCCCCTGCTCCAGGGCTCCACTGGCACGAGCGGCTCGCTGGGCTTGGTCCAGAAGAGCCAATTGGCTCTCCCGCGGCCCTCGTCCGCAAGCCATGCCTCCCACTGCCTATTGCTCATGAGTTGTTGTTTAAGTATTATTGGGTTGTCTATGTGCGGAGGCCTATTGGGACACTCCCATGTGATGTGTTTTAGTGTGGGTATTTCTGTGCACCACGGGCACTCGTCAATGAACCTCGTGGGGTGTAGGTGTAGGTCTGTGTAGGTGGTGCAGTATGGGGTATGTATTTGTCTGAATACGACGCCAGTCCCTCTCCTGTTGGCTGTTCAAATTCGAGTGAGGATGTCCAAATAAACACAAAATTGGAGAAAAAGTGCGCGAAATTTTCACCCCCGCGGGCATAGTGCAGACATCACCATCATCATCAGCCTATATTAATTTATGTCTACTGCAGGACGAATGCCTCTCCCTGCGATCTACAATTACTCCTGTCTTGCGCTAGCTGATTTCAACTTACGCCTGCAAATGCAGGATGTAGAAGTATTAGGTAGGGCAAAGTGCAGTGACCATAGGTTAGTGAGGGCTAGGATTTCTTTCAATTTGAAGAGCTAAAGGGTAAAATTGGTCAAGAAGAGACAGGCCAACCTAGACGCAGTAAAGGTAAAAGCAGACCAATTCAGGCTGGTGCTCGCAAACAAATATGCAGCTTTAGAACAGAAAGATGAAGATAACAGAGAGGTAATGAATGAAACAGTAACTAGGCTGATTTAAGAAGCAGCAATTGAAGTGGGAGGCAAGGCATCAAGGAAACCCGTAGCTAAGCTCTCCCAAGTAACAAAGGACCTCATAAAGAAACGACAAAGCATGAACGTGTCAAACTCGAGCGATCAGATAGAATTTGCTGAACTGTCGAAACTGATCAACAAGAAGAAAGTAAGGGATATTCGAAATTATAACGTCGGAAAGATCGAGGAAGCCGTAAAGAATGGACGCAGCATTAAATCAGTGAGAAGAAAACTTGGCATAGAACAAGGCAAGGTGTATGCACTGAAAGATAAGCAGGGTAATATCATCAGCAATTTCGATGAGATGACATAATAAAACAGCGGAATAATTCTATACCGAACTGTAGAGTGCCCAGAGCAGCCAAACTACTGTCATTCGAAGCAGTGGTGTACAGGATACCGAGGCTCCCTCTAAAACTAGCGATGAAGTTCGGAGAGCCTTGCAAGACATGGCCCGGGGAAAAGCGGCTGGAGAAGATGAAATAACAGTCGATTTAATAAAAGACGGAAGACATCTCATGCTTGATAAGCTCGCAGACCTTTATACGCAATGCCTCACGACTTCTAGCGTACAAGAGAACTGGAAGAATGCCAACATTATACTAATCCATAAGAGGGGAGACGTTAGTCAATTGAAAAATGATAGACACATTAGTTTGCTTTCAGTATTCTATAAAATACTCACCAAGATAATTTCCAATAGAATCAGGGAAACACTTGACTTCAATCAACCAAGAGAACAAGCTGGCTTCAGGAAGGGATATTCTACAATGGATCACATCTACGTCATCAGTCAGGTAATCGAGAAATCTGCGGTGTGCAATCAACCGCTCTATACGGCTTTCATAGATTATGAAAAGAAATTTGATTCAGTAGAGATGCCAGCAGTCATAGAGGCATTGCATAATCAGGGGTACAAGAGGCACACGTGAATATCTTGGGAAATATCTACAAAGATTCTACAGCTACATTGGTTCTCCGCAAGAAATGTAGAAAGTTATCTATTCAGCAAGGGGTCAGGCAAGGAGACACGATCTCTCCAATGCTATTCACTCATGCTTAGAAGTATTCAAGCTCTCAAACTGGGAAGGCTTAGGAGTGAGGATCAACGGCGAATATCTCAGCAACCTTAGCTTTGCAGATGATATTGTCCTGTTCAGAAATAATGGGGACAATTTACAACAAATAATTGAGGACCTTAACCGAGAAAGTGTAAGAGTGGGGCTGAAGATTAATATGCAGAAGACAAATATAATGTTCAACAACCTGGCAAGGGAGCAAGAATTCAGGATCGCCAGTCAGCCTCTAGAGTCTGTAAAGGAGTACGTTTATCTAGATGTTTTAGTCACAGGGGACCCTGATCATGAGAAGGAAATTTACAGAAGAATAAAATTGGGTTGGAGTGCATACGGCACGTATTGCCAAATCCAGACTGGGAGCTTACCATTGTCGTTTAAAAGAAAAGTGTACAATCAGTGCACTCTACCGGTGCTAACATATGGGGCGCAAACTTGGAGTGCTGACATAAAACAGGGTAACTTGGGTAGTGGAGCAGGCAACGTCACTTCGCTAGCCATAGTTTACAGACTGCACAGTGATCATTCGCACTCTTCGAAGAGCCCTGTGCGTAGGAAGAAACAACTTGTTTGCTTCTAATGTGCTATTTGTGGTTTTAGTAAACAACGATTCATAACGTACTATGTAATAACAGCTACTTGGTAGCTTTAAGAATACTGGGATGTGAACATCGTTTTATATTAATTGTGAAAACGGCTGTTTATTATTCTAAAACTATTAGAAAAGTATTCCCTATTCGATTCGCTTCTGGCACTACTAGATTCGTATTCGATATGGTCTCAAAAATCACTATTCGCACACCCCTAGCAAGAACTGGTCAAAAATAATTCTTAAGTGCATAGAATGAAAGGAAAAAAAAATGCCTGCCACTCAATAGTAGCACGAAGCCACAAAGTACATTAAAAGAGCTCATATTTGTCATATTCATTGGCCCTGCGGTTTCAGTTGTCGATTAATGCTCCTTCGTCGTGTGGTCTGCTAGCACCCTATAGTTAGTTCTGATGGCAGAGCGATCGCCCCGGAAAGGCTTTGGTCTCAGTTTTGATTGCCTCTAGAGCAGGACTAATGTTTCATCCAACTGCGAAGCTTTCTTCCTGAGAAATCAGTGTGGGTTTTCTTTGTGGCTTCAAGTTACTGTCGGGGAGATGACAATTTTTTTCCTTTCATGAAACTTCATTCACCTTGCGTATTGCCGTAAAACTCATTTGCCAGTGCCTGGAATGAGCACTCGTACCAACTGCATACACTGAGCCTGAAACTAATGCATCCGAATTCCAGCGATCGCACGCCCTAGGCGAGCGCTGTCTCTGCGTGACCTCAGAGATGTCGATATACGCTGATGTGGCCGCAATGGGCGGTGTCGCCATGATGAAAACAAGGCAGGGAAGAGATTTATACGACCGGATCTGTTACATGCATAGGTAGCGGTACAAGGTAGATAGAGAAGTTTTGAAAAATTCATAGCCCTTCCCCTGTCAAGAAAATGGGGGTAAGCGAAGCTTGTGGCAAGACGACACTGTTGCAAGCGTTCCGCTTCGTTTGCCCTAAACTCAGGTTCGGCGGCTGTTCGCTGACATTTAGCCTCAACATCGCGCTCCCGCAACTCGGGGTCCGCGGCTCTTCGCTGACGTTTCACTTGGCCTTCGAAAGCCTTCATGCTAGAATCGGCACGTCGACGACGAGCCCTTTCCCGAGCGAGTTCGTGGCGCCATTGCTCAAACGCAGCCTGGTCCTCGGCGGAACGCACCACGCACGGCCTTCCCATCCGGGGGCCGAAACTGATCTGAGGCGAGGGCAGCCCGGCGGAGCGCACCAACCCACTTTCCTTCCCTTTCTGTCTCCGCGACACACCAAACGACCCTGATTGGTCGCTCGCGTCAAGTGATCCGGCTCCGGCGCAGCTTTCTTGGCACCTGCTCTACTTTGGTAACAGCCGGGTTTATTTATTTCTTTCTTTTTTTCTTGTCCCTGGCTCGTACCCGCATATCCCTGGCTCATACCCACAATCCAATGCGCTACACTAGATTTATTTCTGTCGTTCACTTTCTATCTATCTTTCTATATTTCTTTCTTTCTTTCTTGCCCCTGGCTCATACTCGCATATCCAATGCGGGTATGTGCCACACGTGACTTTATTATCGTTAATCGTGACGTAAATGACGAGCATGTGATGTAATTGATGTCACGACCTATCAGTCATATTATTCATACATTCGTACCCTTCCATGCCAATTTTGGTACATACCAAGTGAACGAGACGCGAGTTTTCGCCAGGTTTTCGATAGGGTTTTAGCGTGACACCACCGCCGACACTTGTGAGCTTCGCTTGCAAAAAAATTGCCCGCCAATCCACCCTGTGAAGGTGGTTGGAAAGCGAAGCTTTTTACGCCACCCTCACGGTGACTGCGGCGCACTTGCTATTTCACACACTACAACGTAACTTTAACCACGGCCTTTATTATTATTTACTTCACAACAATGTTCACTACTGCTTTATGATCGGTTTGATATACACTACTATACTACCCCATAGTGGAGTAGTCTAGAAAATGAACCGAAGCAGTTACTATAGGCTGGAAGGGTTTCGAATGACGTCAACCCTATTTCAAGCAGCTGCATAAGCTTTGCAACAGCTGCAATCTAATCTTACGGACCGCGCCGAGCCTGTTTCCGTTGTTTGCCCGCAGCCCTTATCATCCATCATGTTGGCTCATCACTTTGAAGCTTGTTTTGGTGGTTTTTCTTGCGAAAACGAGTGCTTAGTTGTACGCTGAATGCCTGAATTCAAGTAAGCTATACTGCTATACCTGCAATTGTTAGCGGTTCATCGGGATCGTTTTTTGATTACAACGACGGACACGACAGAACCCTTGGCTGGTAGAGGTACAAAGCTTTGCTTTAAAAAAAATGAGAAGATGTACACAAAAATGCTAAAATGAAAAACATGTCTAGCATACCTGATTAAATCAAGCAGGCTAGGAGACTATTTTTCAGCCGCCCCGTCTCAAAGGGGATGCCAATAAATCATAATCATCATCGAAAGCTAAGCTTTCTGGTACCTACGGCGCTCGTCATCCCTTATCGTCCGGCACGCAGAGCATACACCTTGCGAATGAGCTGAAACACAAGCTCAGTCCTTTTTTGCAGAGAAAAACGTTCGGTTTCAAGATGGTCGCCACGCAAGCGCACTTTCGAAAACAGGGCTTTTAGCATGCGTTATGTCGTGGCGACGGCATGCCCCTCATGTCGTTGGTAACGTGATACCAGCGTTGCTGGCAAAATATCGAATCTCTTTTACCCACCACGCATTACAGCACGTAACGGGCGTCACTTAACGTGCTCGCGCAAGGTCAAGCTCTTCTTTATCTTAGGTTGGCTGCTTGTAGTTTGGTCACAAAGCAGTTACTTGGGTAGCCCGATCAGAAAACTCGAGTTATAAACAATGTACCAATATTGCGACTACCAGCGGCTCTCCTTAAGATTGGATAACTTATTAATGAGGAAAACGGCAGCGACAGTTTTCAATCGCCCCACTAGGGTAACATGCGTGCAGGTAACGGATTACC
This sequence comes from Dermacentor silvarum, assembly GCF_013339745.2. NCBI lineage: Eukaryota > Metazoa > Arthropoda > Arachnida > Ixodida > Ixodidae > Dermacentor > Dermacentor silvarum. Next base: position 235,158,634 of record NC_051155.1, read on the forward strand.
TGAGTCTATATATATTTGTATGTCCGCCGGCACCACGTCGACGATTCCGCCCTCTCGGCATGTCTAATCCCAAGCGCGGCAGCAGCGCGAGCCTTAATTGCCGATGCCGCGCGGATCGGGCCGTTAGGGTCCGGCGAATGCGGAAATACCATATAACGAAGGAGTCTCGAGGTCGCGGGCCTCTTACCAACGCAGCTGCGTGTCTCATTACGCAGCAGTCTCCACGTGCCGACTCCCACAAAGTCATGGTCGTAATTATCGCCAACGCAGCCGCCAGTATGGTTCACTCCTGCGTAGCTGTATACGTAGCTCAGGCCCCCACATTCTGCCCCAATAGGAAAATTAACATTTATTCTGCATTGCAATGATTTCTTCTTCTTACTTCTGGGGTTTTACGTGCCAAAACCAGTTCTGATTATGAGGCACTTGCTATAATAGAGTGCTCCGGATTAATTCTGCCAGCATGCTAGTCAGAACTGCAGTCACTGCGATGGCGTTCTGACGCTGAGCACGAAGTCGCTGGTTGGATTCCCGGCCGCGACGGCTGCATTTGATTGGGGACCAAAGGCGAAAATTCTCGTGTATTGGTGCATATTAAAGAAACCCAAGTGTTAAAAAATATTCCGAGCTCACCTACTTTGGTATCTCTCATAGCCTGAATGTTGCTTTGGGACGTTAAATGAAATCAATCAATCAATCAATCAATCAATCAATCAATCAATCAATCAGTGCTACGTTTATATATGGCTCTCAAGTTCAAAAAATCCCTCATGAAACAACTCTCTTTTAATGCAGGAATAAGTAAAGCATTCTCTTTCAAGCGAAAATCTGGTGTTACCTCCCAGCATCGACGAACCGCGTTAAGTCCGAAGTTGGCTCGGACAGCCATTGTAGGGCCAACAGCAGGCCCTCATATTGGCGAAGATGAGCACCAGTGGCAGCTAGCCTTCGATGATGCACCTCTTTTGACGAGTGAAATGGGCGCTCGCTATTCTCCGTGTAGAGGTGACCTCCGAACGCCTCCATTTGAGATGCTTCTGTTCTATATAATACTGAAACTGCCACATTTATATTATGATGTTCACGACCGGAATCCCGTAAAGGAAGAAAAAATTACTTTTGCACAACGATCCGTGCTCTGAAAAGCATTTCTTTTCAAGCCAGGGTTGGTACACGCCATGCTATATATATTCATAAAATGAATGTGTGCAAACCTGCTTCGCGCAGTACCTGCAATAACAAAGAGAAAGTGGCTGTCAATGTTTAAACGAACGTAGTCTCGGGGCTGGTATTTTCTTGTCCTGGCAGCTATAAACGTTCTCTATTATGTGTCCTACCTTCGTGGACACATTCACAGCAGATGGTGAGCCTCCACTGCGCACGCGCAAGCATACAACTTCCGGCAACTCACAAGGTATTCACGTGCTATAGATCGCAGGCTCAGGAAACGATAAGTGTAAGCGCTACCCCAGCCTGGAGTCTCCGAAAAGAGACTTTATCCACCCGAATGAGATTATATAGATTAAAAGGATTACATACATTACAAACAATAACAAGTCTGGCATTTACCACGCATCGCTTTTACTGACTTTTTCTTTTCCTCTTCTCGTGGAGAACAGCCTTATTGCAGCGTTAATTTCAATATCGCAGCTTATCACTCTATAAGAAAATTTGCACCTATTGAGGCTTATCTTGTCCTCCAACAATATTCGTTATCTATCGGGCGTGTATTTCCTTTCTTCGACACCACGCGATGGTTTCCTTGAGATCAACAATGGCATACGCGCATCAGTGCTACATAGCACTGGCACGCTGTAGCGCAAGTAGCGAGTACAGTGTTAAATAAAAGAATACTGCGTATGCTTCATGATAATTGTTTTAGAGTGACGAGATCAGTTCCCAGTGGGTGTAAAATTTCTGCAGTGCCGGCTGGCGTCAGGCCGAATGTCCCTTGGCCGTAAGGATTGCGAAGGTGCCCTCTTCTGCGGTGAAAGCGAATGCAAACGCTGTGGCTTACACAGTCACTTCCTCCTCTGACGCGACTGAAACACATCAAAGGGGGCTCTTGTAAGTACTCGTCCACGTGCCAGAACCCATCACTAGCCTCCTGATTGTTGATTGCCCTTTCCAGGACTCGTGTGTGGGCTCGCGGAAGTGCCGGTGCCGAATCGTGCATCCGTGTTTCTGCAAAGCCATTTGCCTCCCCGGAATCTATGACAACTGGGCAAACGTGCACAGTTGCCAGCCAGATTCTCGTTAACAGAGGCAGTCGGAAGATGAAGTGAAAATACATATACGTTCAATAGCGAAGATCATTAGTTGACTTCCGTGTACAGGGAAAAAAAAGTAATGTATAAAGCGATAACCGAACAGAAAAAAGATACATAATATTAAATTCTGCGATATTACGTGTGAGAACCACGAAATGATTATGATACACGCTGTATTTGGGGACTCTGGATTAATTTTGACCACTTGGGGTTTTTTATCATGCACCTTAATTAGGAAAGAGAGAATGAATAAATGATCTTGTATTTCCCTCTAGGAATAATCTTAGTACACAAATGGCCACTGGAATGAACTTTGTCGCACTTTTTCTCCAATTTTATGCTTGTTGACACACAGTTGTGAACCTCGTAAATCTGATCACAATCCATCGCGCAATCCAGTGTCTTTTGGGTAATAAAGTATCGCATTTAATGCCACTGACGCTGATTTCGATCCAGCCCAGTGACCTAGAAATCCGAATTCTTATGGTGCAGCTTGTCGGCGCGGTGGAGACCGCTACTGTTCTTTATACGCTTTGTCCGGAAAAGGGGGAGAAGGATGGGGAAGTATAGTAGCTTAGTGCAGCATACGTACCATGTATTTTGTTTTTGCATACGTGTTCTTTGAGTTTTTTCTTTGACACGCTTGCTAACGAAGAACAGAACTTTATGCTTCCTCATATACCGTTCCCACGTGAGCCCAAGTGCGGCGTGAACTTTACGCGCAAATTACGACATGCACCGGCATTATTTGTTCATTTAAAATTCTTTTCTGTTTGAAAGCGTTTTTCTATCTTTTTTTTTCGTACAGCTTCGTCTTCTGGATACATGTGTATTTAAATACTAGTATGGAAGGCCTCCTTGTGTGGAGTAGTGCTTTTTTATTGTCATGATAGAAAAATGAGATGCCGGCGTACAGTTTTTGTGCCGGCTACACCTCATCTGATAAATAGGTGGTACAGTTACACGTGTAATTGTGTACACTTGCGCACATAGCTTGCGTAGAATAATGACTAGAATAAAATTAGCGCATATAAATGATATTACAAACGTAGTGACCCCACGAACTTACCTTCCATGCACCACCGCGTCTAACTGTCTGTCTGACATGTTCGTAGCTTGACAACCCTTACAATTTCTCTCCAATAGTCCTTGTTCCTGAGCTGAGCCAAAACAGTTAGTGAATGGCCGCTGTAGATGCTACAGTAGCAGACTTTGTACAGCTCATAGGGTCTTCAGGGTTGAGACTCGAGGCTCACATGACACCGGTATCGCTCAAATTGCACCTGCGTCCCCGTCAATATCAGTTTGTCCAGGCCAGCAAAAACCGTGAGTTCATTCCAGTCATTTATCTTTGATTCGTCTAGAAAACACGTTTCTTATACGTGAGATTACAGCAGTAGCGATGATAATGCGCCGAGAAATCCGTCTTTGTAAAGAGCGCTCCACGATATATTTTTGCCAGGAACGCAGTTCTCAGTATCACTGAAGCGTAAAGTAGGAGAAGAAGAACCAGTCTGGCACAAACGAAAGTCAGCAGAGAGATGTGCTTGCAACAGCTAAAGGGCACACGCTGACCAAAGAGAGCTTGTAGAAGGTTAAACAATTATACGCTGAAAGGTGCCTCGAAGTTCTCGAGAAGAAGAGCAAATAAAATCGCAAGCGCCTGCGGAAAGAAAACTACAGTGCCTTACACCGCGAATGCTGTGTGAAATCGAGCCTTGTAATGTTGTAAAGGAAAAATAAAACGAAGCCCAGGTGCTAGGAATCTAAACGGAGTGCCATTCAGCGAAATGTTCCTTCTCAGCCGCCATTCTCTTTAGGTTTTCTTTCGTTTAGGTGTCCATGAGAAGCGTTTCATCCAAATTAAGCCCCCCACCCCACCACCTACATACACACACACACATACACACACAGTTACAGCGGCTTTTGTTTTTGAAAGCGAAGGGCTCACGGCAGTGGTGGAAGAAGAAGAAAAAAAACACTCTATACTGCCCTTTTGAGTTCGCTCTTCACGACGAGTTGCACCGCCCGCTGTTGTGTCGAAAAAAATATATAATATGTGTTCGTCACAGTGTGTATGGCGTAAACACTATTTCGCAAGGATTCCTTCTTTCACGACTACCGAAGGGTGCAAATCGTCCTTGATGGCTTATATTGTATGAATATGTTGAGCTACTACGCTGACTAATCACGTATAGGCTGTTCTTCCAGAAGTTCTAGCGCTTGCATCAACCTTTGACGAGCTTGCCCTCCATGTGAAGCCAGTATGGGCACGCTGCAGCAGCCAGTGGACGCTGCGGCTCTTTCATTTATCACACCAGTGTCTCCCACGCCAGCCGCTAGTCCTGCGGATGGAACCGTTACGACCTTCCAAACGCCGAGACACGCTTGTCTGAGTTTTACACGCCGAGGTTTGCCCACGTCAAAGAGCAAGCTTAGGAATGATGCCGATGCTGCCGCGTTCGAGCGATACCCTTGACTCGCGATAGGCTTTCGAAAGTGTCATCGCAAATATGAATCGCGTCTTTCAAGCCTTTGCTCCTTCCGCTCCCTAGGCTCTGTGTTCTATCAACACTGTCTACCGTGGAAAACTTCAACGCAAGGTACCTATACCTTTCGCGCATTCTCACGAACGCACTCTGCACTCATGCAAAATACGCAATTATACCAACGCGCCTAAAATAAGGGACTCACGTGCTGTTGCTGAGGGGCCATCGCGGACAGGCCACCGCGTGGTCGTTTCGAAACGAACGAGTCACCTCACGACTTGACCACGCAGCTCGTGACTCAGCGCCGTCTCTGTCACGTCTTTCACGAAGGAGACGGCGAGATAAGCGAGAGGGAGATAAAATAAGGCTCCTTTTCTCGCGTGACTAACCCGCGATCGTGACGCTGCGCAAACCTCCTTGCTGATGTCGCGTATTTTCTGCTAATAACGCGGCTTTTCGTATATATGTTTTTTTGTTTCTCTTTCTGCCACTCGTTTCTACCGTCTTCCCATACGAGGCATGTCCAAAAGACGGGCGACAGTACGAGCCCGCTTGGGGGATCGTTTACGTCTCCAATCTCAAACAAAGGAGGAGTTATGGGCAAGACGCTGGGCTCGGGCGGCGCTCATCTGACCGTGACCTCGACTCTTCGCATGCGGCAAAACCGTGGATACGGCAACGCGACGCGTTTTGTTTTCCTTTTTTTTGTTTCTTAAAGTACCCCAAAAGAGTAAAGCAGAATTTCATCGTACACATCTTCCTTCGCATCTGCTTTTGTGCACAGCCTCCTCTCGCCCTCAAGTGCGTATAAAGAAAAGGAGTACGCTGTCTGCCCAAACCGTTCTTACATCCTTTCTTGTTGCTGTTTTCTACTTTTGGCGCGGAGATCATATTCATAAACGCCTGAGAAAGCACAAGGAAGCCTTCGTACATCTCATCCGTTGAAATCGAGTCTCTTCCTTGTTCCTTTTTTTTTTTTTATTTCTCTTAGGTTTATCCTCAGTGAAAGGAACACATGCTGGCATAGCAGGGAAGTTGAAGAAGGAAAGGCATACGTTTTGGGCTTCTTTAGATATTCAAGTGGTGTTCGAGTGAGAGAAACGTTGTCAACAGCGCCAGAGATTTAGGTATATAGATGAGCTTAGCAAATTTGTAGGCGTAGGATGAGTTCGATTGACGCATATCCTGGTTAATCTGAGATGGCACCGAAAGCCCTTCACCCTACGGTAGAATTAAAATATTATTGTGATGATGATGACGATTATGATAATAAAACTACTATGCTCTCTCCGAATCTCTCAAGTGAAGTGCAAAGGCATCAAAAGTAAGAAAAGCGTGCAAAAGCGTATTTTACGCTGAAAAAGAATGCTGCTAGTTAAAGCAAAACTCAACAAAATTGCGAAGACACAGACCCATTTTCTGGAAACTAACGATTAACAAATAAAAAAAGGATGCGAAATGTTTTATTTGAAGATACGCGGGAAAAAGCACATGTAGCACAACACTACGTTTTGACTATTGCGGCACTTTGTTATAATACTTTCGAAAAGTCAATAGCATAGCTTCACCAGAACATCTGTATTCTACATTTGCGCCGATTCTGACAACAGAGTTATTTTTTATCGATTTATTTAAACGGAAGCGTGAAGTTCCAGCTTCAACGTGCTCTTTTTCAGTGCTATAGCATTTCAGGAGAAAAAAAATTATGGGGTTTTACGAGCCAAAACCACCATCTGATTATGAGGTACGCCGTAATGGGGGACTCCGGATTATTTTGGACCACCTGGGGTTCTTTAACGTGCACCTAAATCTAAGTATACTGGAGTTTTCGGCATTTCGTGCCCATCGGAATGCGGCCGCTGTGGCCGGGATTCGATCCCGTGACCTAGTGCTTTGCAGCCCAACCCCATAACCACTAAGCAACCACGGCGGGCTTTGCTTTCAGGATCACCATGCACTTCATAGAGAAGATTCAAACTACGCATTCGAGCATACACTTTCGCTCCCATATAGCAAGACCTACTACCTCCTTCTTGTTTCCATGTTCTTCAATACCATTCCGGAAAGCCCTCTGTTTTCGGGCAGTATAAATTTTAGCGCTTCATTCTGTCGAGTAGACCTAATAGATGGGTAGACCTAAGGCCGAATTCGCAGCTTTATGCTTCGTAGGAAAGCGCTGTTCGTTCGCCAGCTGCAGTGACCATAACTGTTCACTATCACTATTGACCAGCCCCTGTTCTTGTGAACGGCTGTGATCATAACGAAATGACTTGGATGAAGCGCAAATTTGAATTTTGTCAGAGATGCTCCTTAAGAACGTCTGGTTACTGTACGTACTGTCGGAAGAAATTACTGTCACACCACATTTTCTGGAGCGATTCACGACATTCTTCTCCTATTCGCAACAACAGGTATGTTAAACCCCTACGTCGCGGCCGTTTGTGCAGCGGGATTTCACCGACCACAAAAATATTGTGGACGTTAACGTGTGCAGTAAGCCTTGAAGACAGCTGCGTGGTGAAACCTTCAAATATGACTGGACTATGCACTGTGTAAGCACTATTACCGTTCACTGTTTAGCGTTCGTTTGTGTGTCGACCAAGAAATTCTCCAATATATTCTAAGCGTCGACATGCCTATAGAAAGTAAAGCATGCAATACGTCACCCTTATTAAGGATTGGCATAGCCACTAATAAGGCTCATTGAGACCTGGTATCATTAATCTAGAACATCGAGGCATATGCGGGATTTTTGCGCAAGATATTTGGCCGTCTACGCGAAAGCCTCCGTGTCGATTATACAAAAAAAATCGAACATGTATAACTTATCTCGTTGACAATCTACGCCGGAGCCGTGATGCTCCTGCTCGCAATATGCTGTAGGCTCGGCAGTCCCGGCTCATTTTGTCTCGTATGCTTAAGAGTCTGCCGCGAACAGATTTGATGCCACGTGTACCTCGGCTGCTCCACTTCCGTGAATTTCCTAACTGTTTATCGTGTGCGTGCTTAATCGAGCTCAATCGATCTCAAGCTTTGCATAAGCCTACGCCGCCTAAATTAATCTCAAACGTTGGTTAAGCCTATGCGCAAACAGGAAGAGCTTGCGAAGAGCTTAGTCGGCAGGCAAGATTGCTCCAAATGAACCGTCGAAGGGCCGGTAAATAGCTATTGTTCTTGTGCCTTATATAAAATAAGCTTCTTCGAAGTTGCATAGAAACCCGTATATCGTTGCAGAAGATTTTACAGGTGTACGGACAATTCACGAGTGAACTGCCTCATGATTGACACTGATTTGACAACCTGAAGCAGGGGCCTGAGGCGTGACCCACAGAGCAGTGGCCGAAGAGATGCTAATAGTGCTCACACGTTGCATAACTAATTTGCCTCGGCCTCCGAAGACCCTTCTCTCGATCTCTGTTGAACATTTCACATTGCGGCTTAACGGAAGCTATACATGTTTACACGCCGCCCGACACGAGGATCGATAGAATGGAGCTTCAGACACTTGATCTAAAGTAATCTAGATGAGCGAAAGCTTGCATCCGCGTTGAATGCATGCTTCGCATTATAATAAGTGACCAGTGCCCATTGTTAATTCACCAGTGACCTTGAGTGCCACGGCTGTTTCTAGCCATTCGTGATTTCTGCTTTAGTCGCTCGCGGAAGATGTCACCATGTTGGTGGCTGCTTATCAATTAGTCGTGAGAACAGCACAATAGGCAAAAAGCTGACTGGAGGGAGAAACCCCGACACCGGACATCCGCGTCCACACGACAAAACATGTTTCCTTCGCGGCTGTCACAAAGAAGCACAACAGCTTTCCGCTGCTTGCTGCTGCTAACGAAGGCTCCTCGGGAAGACTCGCTTCGCAATACTTTTTATGCGGGCAGGACTGTCGAGCTTTCTCTCGTTCATTTTGAGTGAATGGCGCGATAAGTCGCTCGATTTGCTCATCGTGGTATTATGTTGCAATGGGAGCACCGGGAACATTGGCTTAGCAGCTGACAGAATATCAGAAATTCGCTAGAGCCTCTATAGGGGACATTATTGAAGGCCGAGTAAGCTAAGGGTATTGTTTGCCCCACTAGCGCTCCATTAGGCTCGCCATACTTCCGCGTCAATAAAAGTGCAGATGATAGTAATGTTTTCACTGTGTGTGTGCGTGTTTCTTTGCGCTCACGCGTATGTATGTATAAAAAGTGTTGACTTTGATTCAAAAGCTTACAATTCGTTTTCGCAAGCTTCATCTCGAGGAATCAATCTTCTCTTTATTGTCTTCCTTATTTACTTATTTCTTTCCACCTAGGTAAGGTATAGTAAGATTGAGATTGCTACAACAAACATAGCGCGCAAATAAAAAATGTCTCCTAACATTATTCCGAACTTCGTAAGACATAACACTGTCGTATAAAATGATCTGTGAGTCGAAGTTAATTGACAGAAAGCTCGATCAAATTGCATTATAGAAACGTTTTAGGTTTTATAAAATGGATCACAGAAGTAAGCTTTTACATAAAGGTTCCCAGCTTTAAGTATTGAATGCTTTCAAATGTACAGAATGTTGTAAATAGAGATATTGTTTATTAGATTGCCTAGATAAAGTCGCTTTGTGCGCACTCCCTGGAGACTCGCTCTTAAGCGGTCCGCGCTGAAAAAGGCAAAAGCCACTTTCCGTTGCCGTCATCATCATCAACAACATCTGATATTTATTTATGCTTAAGCTATAGAAGGGCCTTCTACAGGTTACTACATAATAGGGGTGAGAGAACAAACCTATAATAAATTATAGATCACAAAACGAAAGCAATAGCTTAGAGACTAAAATTACGGCACCGCCATAACTATTTATCACGCCGAGGGCGGCTAGGCTATAATTACAAACATGGCTCCCCATATCAATGCGGTTGCTACCTTGTCGTAAGTAATTAACTGTGACTTATATTGATACCTTTTCGCGATACAGGCAGGGTAATTAATCCATATCTGCGCTTTTTGTAACCGTGATTTCCAGTGTCGAATAGCAGATCACATAACACAACGTACTAGCACTCAAAGGACCTCCAGCGTTGTGCTAGATATCTCTCAGACAATTCGACGCTTGCGTTTTGACTAAGAAAAAATGGATATTGCTACACGCGTGTACTTGGTTGTTTGAACGAGGCGCGCGGGCACCATCACTCGCGAAAAGAGGAGGAAGAACGAACTGGGCTCGCGCTGTGAATCCAACCGGTCAGCGCTGCAACCGCTGTTGTAAATACATTCTGTAAATAGTTACTCGTCGAATTGACTCGTCCTTCGCGTAACAATATAAAAATAAAGCAGAGTTCTTTTGAATTTGACGGTTTCACTTACTTAGCGCCGCATGTATCTCCGGTGCACCGGATGGCAGCAGCGAGGAGACGCCAGTTTCGATGTTCTGTGAAGCCGAAGATGTCGCACTTTCCGTCACACAAGCAACGTGATCAAGCACACCCTCCTTGAAGAGAGCGGGTCGTCAACAAGTATCCAAGAAGTGAAACGACGCCGGCAGGTATCTTCTCAACCTAGTGTGGGCGACCACACCACACAAACTGTACGCGCTCTCAAGTAGGATTACGCCCGAGAGCGGAGTTAACGGCACGCTGACGAAACCCCAACTTCGCTTGGACAGGCAGCGGCGTTCAGCGGGAGGGCATGCATCGGCGACCGCGGGCTCTCGGTCGGCAAATGCGTTACGCGAGGAGCACGCGTTTTTTCGCCTTCGCCAGGGCGTCCGTCCGTGGCCCAGCAGCGGGCTACTCACCGAGAGCGGACGGAGAGGAGGCGAGCGGCGGTGGAAAGTGCGCGTTCGAAACAAAAGTGCCGGGGGCGAGGGTGTACCGGGCGAGAGGGATTCGCGCGCGAAGCCTTTTCCTCTCCGCGGTCAGCCATCCGCTAAGTCCACCGCCACCCGAAGAGGCGCCAAAAGAAATAAATAAGACGAAAACGCGAACGAAAGCAAAAACGGCCGCATACGCACGCGTGGAAAGAACATAAAAGTGAGACACGGCAGTCAGCGTAGCCGGACCGGAGACGAGGTGATTCAGCGCGGGTTGCACACAGCGGGCGGCTGAGCACCGAGTGGCCCAGCATATACACGAAGTGCGTTTCTTTGGTTCATATTTGCTTTCAGCGTGATTATATAGAGCCCGCGGGTAGCCTTCAACGGCTTCTTCTCGGCGACAAACTGCCGGTCTTGCCCAGACATACAAGCGTCCCGCTGCCATCCATTCCGAGACCGAAGAGCGGCTCTTCGAGCAGGGGCAATCGGCCGCCGAGACGAGAAATCCAGAAGGGGGGATTTTTTCTCGGGCTTTTCCGTCGCATATAGGCGAACGTTGCCAGTGGTTTGCGACATCATTTCGCTTGATGCGCACCTGTCACTGTTACCCTTCTTTATTCGCTTCTTGAGTTCGCACGAGAGGTGACAAATGAGGGCTCCCGTTAGGAGCGGATTTTCCATATCGCAACAGTACTGCAGTATCGAGGAGTATACCGTGCCCATCTATGGATATACAGGGTGTTTCAGTGAACACTTTCAAAAATTCTTGAAGGTTGCCGGCAGATAGCAAAATTCTAGTTCATGAGCTGGTTTCCTCGAATAGGCGGACATTATTTGCACAAAAAATTGAAATGCATCGTCGGATAATTAACAAAAAATCAATAATTAAGTTTTTAACTAATTACCTGATGGCCCATATTGCAATTTACAAATTGTAGCCGTGGAGTTCGCAAAGCGGATACACTTGGATTGAATTCTCAGGAAGACACCAGTTTCGAGATATCAATTCGCGAACTTTGCGGAGAAATGCATTGGCGTTGCAGTTAGGTTCTTAAGAAAACGTCGCTTTACGCATTGAAGCACAAAATTAACTGGAACGCCAATGCATTTCTCCGCAAAGTTCGGGAATTGATATCTCGAAACTGGTGTCATCCTGAGAATTAATTCCAAGTAGATCCACCTTGCGAACTCCACGGCTACAATTTGTAAATTGCAATATGTGCCATCAGGTAATTAGTTAAAAACTTAGTGAATTTTTGTTCATTATTCGATTATGCCTTTCAATTTCTTGTGCAAGTAATGTCCCCCTCTTCGTGTAGACCACCTCATTAACTATAATTGGGCTATCTGTCACAGGCAACTTCAGATAAATCATGAAAGTGTTTCGCTGAAACACCCTATATATATATATATATATATATATATATATATATATATATATATATATATCATGGAGAACGTGATTTCAGGTATGCAATATGTGTTCGCCGCACGAAATGGCGCGTTAAAATTTTCTTAAGGTACGCTTTTATTCGTTGTGCTTACCTACTTCGTTTATTTATGTTCTTTTACAGCGCCGTCCTGCAGTCAGAGGCAATGCGATCACCATTAGTCGGTCTCGTGAATTTTACACGTAGGCGGGTCTCGTGGACAGCCGCAATGTTGCACAGCGGCTGCCTGAGTTCCAGTGAGAAAGTTTGGCTTACGTGATGTTTTATACCTTCGATTATTATCTTCTAACTTATTTTTCTTTTACTTTACGTTCAAGATACCAGCTTCTTCCACACGGGAACAGTGGTAAAGGATGGAAGAACGAACTAGAACAATGCATGAAGCGGGAAGCTCGGAAGGTAAACAACAGGTCTATCGGAAAACCACGATACTCGTAGTTACAATGTGACTAGATTGTGACCAATAAAATGAACAAAATCAATACAAAAATGAAAGTTTGACGTAATAGTTCACCGGAAACCCACTAGGTGGAGAGGGGTAATTAAATGAAAAGTGAGACATATACCCAATCGTATACAATTGCTACAAAGGAAACCCAAACGATTTCCTCGAAAGAAAAGCCTCGTAGTTGAAGAAAAAAATTTTTTTTTCTTCAACTGCGAGGCTTTTCTTTCAAGGAACTCGTATGGTTTTCCTTTGTAGCAATTGCTACGATTGTGTGGATGTCGAAATTTTCATTTAAAAATGAAAGTTGTATCTCTACCATGCCTCTGTGTGTCAGAGTTTGGGCTTAAACTGCCATTACCGAGCACTTAGCTGGCGGACTGCAGTGAGGCTTACCTAAAAAAAAAAACAATTAAGAACAGAATTACCACTTTTACTGACATAATTGACTTACATAATAGCGACTGATTTTGGGCACCTTGAATAGCCGATACAGTAGATAATACTGGGATTTATAAAAATTAATCTTTACACGTGACTTCGTTAAAAGTGGAATGCACTACATACCTTTCTAGCTCTCGTTCATGGTAATCGTTCCTTTCACGTAATCAAAAGTGAAATGGCAATATCCGACAATAAATCCGACAGCAACAAATAAACGAAGGCATGACTCCCAGCCAAAAGTGCAGCGACCGTCACATAGCACCCACGTTTTGCTGTGTGAAATCAAGCTGTTTTTTTTTTCAAATAGAGTCCCATTTGTGAGCCTTGAGTGACAGAAAGCCAACAAGCTCCCTCATAATACAAGAGCACGGTGCATTCAAATTATCAAAGTTCTTTGTACCATCCGCTTTCTCCAACAATCAAGGTCGCGTTACTGAGAAACAGGCCAACCGCACCAACGTGTGCAGCGCTGAATGGGGGCACTTGTTAGCCGCGGTGCCGTCATCGGGGCAAGCAAAAGCGCTGCCCGTGTGCGCGTTTCGGAAACGACTCGTACTTCGAGGTCCGTTCGCCGTTCCCAGAAACACACTTGTCGCCGCCTTCTCGAGAGCCCCTTTCACCTCTAGCTTCGTATTTCCTCGGCCGAGGAAGTCGGTGACGGCGGCGAAGGTCACGCAGCCAAGGCACCTTGCGACGCAGCCATACAGGCTAGCGAAGCTTCGTTCCACTCCACACTTATGTTTCCGCGGTTGCACCTTCGGTTAGTCCCGCGCGCGCGGAAAGAAAAGAAGGAAAGGAGGCGAGGCAAACGGCGTGGTATATAGTCTGAATGCGTAGAGGAATGTTTGGGGTTCGGGTCGCGGAAGTCTCTATATTGCCGACGGCGTTGGCGAGTACGAGCCTTTTCTTTGCCGCTGAGAAGCTGTGTATGGTTGTGCACACACTCACAGAGGAGTTGATGCCGGGGCGGAGGCGGCACAATAACGGTCCCAGTTCACGCTCGAACTCTTCGCCAACCACACGAGCTCTTTTCGCCATACAAACAAATAATAATAGCGGAACACTGAATGAAGAAAAAGTAGTTCGCCGCCGACGCGTCCAGATGCGGCGCCCCTCTGGATTTTCTCCCTCCTACACACTTCGCCGATCTGTCGGGAGATCGCGCTCAGACGGTGGTTGGGTGGGTGCTCAGCCGCCGCGATGTGCGTTCATAATTCGGTTGCTTCCGCTTTCGTAGGTCGCGCGTGGTTCGCGCTCCTGCGAGCCCCCCCCCCCCCTCCCCCCCTTTGCCGGATTCTTTGTCCTCACACCTCTTGTACTCTGTGTTGTGCGTTCTGCTTGTGTAACGGGTGCATACATAGGCAAGAAAGCGCACGCTTCTTCGTTGCTAGGAAAGTGTAGGCATACGCCATCGAGAAATGAGGAAATTCTGTTGTATACAAGGGGCCGCACGGTAGATGGGACAGCGCGCCTAAGATTTTTTATTTCATACTGACACTTTCTTTGACTCCGGTTGGTTAACTTTGCTAAAACTTGCCGGTCCTCTTAGACAAAGGCCGGACTGCGTCACTGCCCACCCGATAGTTCGAGATTCCGCGACCGTCTGCACAAAACCAGAACATCATAGCTACTAAACTGCCTGGTGAATTTGCTTTTTCTCTCCGCTATTCTTTCCGTCTTTCATTTCCCCTTACCCTTCTGCCAGTGCACGGCAGCAAAGCAGAATTTCTTGCGGTTAACCTCCTTGCATTTTCCACCTCGTTTAACTCTCTCTCTCTCTCTCGGTGGTGGTACTGCTCTTCCTTTAGAGATGATTTGATGCAGCCTTTATAGAGAAAAAAAAATGTTTTCCTTCATTTTGCCCCTCGTTCGCCGATGCCAGTCCTAGCTCCTACAGAATTGAATGTTTGAAGGAGTGAGACAGCGCTCACGTTGTCACCAGTCTACTCAGGTGCAGAGAATGAAGATAATGTATTGTCTCTGTGTTCGAGCGTGCGTGACTTTTTCTTCTAACCCGGAAGGGCGAACCGCACTTTTGCAGCGCCGGCACTGATTTATTGACGTCGAAGTGTATTCTCTCTGTTCGATTAAACATGCTCCAAACAGGGAAAGGCGAAATGCTGGGGTAACAGGAAACGCTTCGTAGCAGGAATAGAGAAGGCAGATTTAGTGACCATGTAGGAACTAGTTGCCTACCACATGAAGACACAGCTGCCTTTCTCGAGAAAAGGAATGTTTATTGCAGAGAGAGACAGATGCGATACAATAGAACCAACTCCGCGTATACAGAGAGCTTAATTTGCACTCCTGGTTACTCCGAAAAGACAGTTGCTGAGTCTGATCCCTTTTAAAATATGCAACTCCTTAAGCACAGTTGAGAATTACATTTCGGTCTGATCTCGCAATATCGAGAAGGCCGTCGTTGGTTCTTCGTACTTTCTCAAAAGAAGCTTGGGAACAGAACTCCTTTGTCGCGTTTCAACATTAAAGGCTGCCGTTGCCCTTGTGGGTCGCATTAGGTCGCGCTTAATGCATTCTGCAACGGAATAGTCAAGAGAGCCTGCATACGGGGAACTGCCTCTCTGAAGTATTCGATGTTACATTCTGGCGTGGTGGGTCTTAGGGCATTTTCAAAGAACTCTACATGGCAACCCTTCGTCAAATATTTTAGAAAATTGGAGTTTAGAACTTTGTTGTTGAGATACATTGATGGAGGCAGGGGCGCTATAACGTAAAATATTCTAATCTGTCTTTATACCCATCTCCTGTTGTCAGCTTTTACGTAACCGCCGACGCACGCACTGGACGGTGAGCCGCAGCGTTGTTTGAACAAGCTAATAAAATGCTCACCTCATTTAAAGGATGGTCACTTTTGTTTACTTTCAAAGCGAATAGTATTGCCTATCTTGAGAGGTTATTCTTATATAATTGGCTGACAAGAGGCGAGCAACACGCAGAAGTGGAGATGGTTTCGGTGCGGCCGAGCTAGCGCAGTGAAAGTAGATAACTGGTTGAGGAGGGTGGTGACTGGCGTCTGTGAATGGCCCGCTTCCCCTTACATAACTTGCGGTGGCATGTCGAAAATCGCGGTGGCGGCCAACGGAACGATCGAAGTGCCGCCTAAAACGAATTGCAGCGAAGAACATCTGGCAGAGCGATTTCGTATACGTGTAGAAAGGGTTCGACAAAGTTTATACTGCCACAAAAAAAAAAGAATTATTATACGCAAAAATACTTAGTTGTTGCCGGCGGCTCCGAGCAGCCCGCGCCAGAGCGATCACCGGGCTGTGCGCTTAAATTTCTTCTATTCCTCTCAGAATGGGGCAGTCTCCGGCTATTAAAAAAAATAAAGCAGTTTTGTTCGGCATAAGATTGCATCTTTAATGTGTACACGTCAATTAAACGTGATGAGTTTTCCCGGTTTTGTGGCGTCGTGTGATAGATAGACGAAGTGGGCGCAGCCCGAAACTTTCGATCAATAGCAGAGGGCTGGTGGCGAAAAAAGGCGTAGAACCCGAAATAAATATTTTTCTTTTCTTCGGTCTAATCATGCATAATCAGTGTGTAGATGTCAAAGCAGATGGGGAGTTCTCCCGGTTTTCGTGACGTCCCGTGACAGACAAGCGTAGTGGAGGTTGCCAGAAAAAGAAATCTAATCGTGGAGGACGGATGCAGAAATGGAATAAAGACATTTGGAATAGCTTTACGTTATAGCACCCTAGTTTTGCTTGTGACATGTTTATGTGGGATTGTCATAACAAAACGAGCTATAGAATGGTTGAACCTATAAACAAAACAAAAAAAAATATTAAAAAAGTCGCTACCGCTAATAAGTCATGCTTCACTAGAGCCCTCTGGGCATTCACTGCTGGAGGTGTCGCTTCCAAGACATGCGGAATATAGGCAATTTCAACTAAAGCCCTCCGCTGTCGCCACCTTGAGTTCTATATGCACATCTTTCGAAAGTGCTCTAACTGCTCTGCCCGACGCCATAGCTTAGAGCCGACCCGCCAAAGCGCAGTTTTCAAAGATGTGTTTTATGTTTCCTAATTACAGCTTACCCATGCCGCGCAGGCGCGCGCAACGACAAGAATTGCCATCTTGATCAGCCTAATGTTTCAAATTGTTGGTTTCGTGGATGTTTAATAAATGATGTGTCGACAGAGAACAACGTGTAAGGTGCAAGCGAGCGTTAGACCGCGTGATAATAAAATATAAATGAAGGCTTCTCATATTAGCAGATAGAGTTCGCCTAATCTCGCCTGACCATGTATAAAACGCAGTTTTCTTTATCTCTGAGCAGGTGCTGCCAACCTATCGTCACTCCCTAATATGAGTGAATCCTTGCGAAATGTACGTAATTACCCAATTACAAGTACACACGTAAAGGATTTAGGCCCGCAGACAAATGGAACGTCTGAATAGTCCGCGAAGCAGTAGTCTGATGACGTAGACGCATGTGGTGACTGTGAAAAGCAATTCCAGTGACAGAGATTATTCATATATGAACGGCCTTGTTAACATAAAAGAATATTTCTAGTGAAGTTCACAACGAACCTATAGTGCAACTAATCAAGATTACTGTAAATGGATGTATGTGAGACACGTACTACGATTGCAAAAACGCAATACCTGTATGAAACTCGCCTTCATGCCTACACTTAATTACATCCTAAAGTTATGCCGCGTGGAAACCCAAGCTAATAAAACAGAAAAAAAAAGAAAGAAAATTGCTTGGAGAAGGAGGGTTGCTGAGTTCTGGGAAGCTCGTGTTCTATACGCTTATTTGACCTGAAACAGCTCGAAAGATAGATCGGGAATATTGTGTAGCTCAGAAATTTTTTGCGGGGTCTCTCACGCTGTGTATGGGGTCCCCTATAGCTTTTCGAGAGTGCCGCTTCATTTCCGACTCCAGTACTTATTTAGACAACACAATTCACGAAGCTGTCATACGCACGCGATGCTCGATAACAACTTCCCGGTCTTTGTTCGACAAATTCCTACTGATCTGCTTCAATTTCGCTCAACGGAATGAGTGGAACACTTAAGGGCAGTGTTCACGACATCAGGGCAGTATATGTTTAACAAACGATGGCAGCTGGCGCCTCGCCCTCCTTCGGTGCTTTACCGTTTCTCTTATAGGCCACGAGAACAACGGCCTTCGTTCTTTATTCACTTTTTACTTTCACCTGCACTTGGGCGTGGTACACGTACATGTTCGAAACTAATATGCACTTCTCAACGAGAGGAATTCTTTTAGCAGCAATGGTTTTAATGGCAGCTTCTTCGTAGAACACGACCCTAACAATCTCAGGCTAAGTTGCTTGAGTGGTAACATAACCAACGCCAGTCATAACCAACGCCAACGGGCAGCCTTAACAACAATTGCGCTTAACCGCGGTTGGCGAATTTAATCGCGGTTTCAGCAACGTCGGTTTGCGGTTGCTACATAGGCTCGGATAGGGGAAGCAATATGATCACGTGGTAATCATATGAACAAATTTTTGTTACAAATTTAGCTACGTATAATAAAATAAAATTTTAAGCTGCAAATTTCGGCAACAATCTTTCATCGGTTCAATAAATAATTGCGTGACTTAAACCGCCTGGTTTTCATCACTAGGCGGAATTCGAAATCAGTCTTTCAACCCTTGCTTATTGAAGTCAATAAAACGGCCAAGACAATTCATTGTTTGTTATTGCGTCCATCAGCTGTTTTGCTCTTGTCAGAGGCTGATTTTTTAAGTTGTTTTTTGTGCCTCTGGATCACCTCAAACGCGTGATAGTGCTCTTGTTGTTGCGTCTGGTCAGGTAATGCGCTTTTGGCTTGACAGTTCAGACGACGCTGCTGGACTAGCCATTCCTATGGGGCGTCGATCGGCTGTGTTGCTCTTATTTGAGGCAGATTTTCCAAGTTTTTTTGTGCCACTGGATAACCTAAAACGCGTAATAGTGCTCGTATAGTCGCGTCTCGTCAGGTAATGCGCTTATGGCTCGACAGTTCGGGTGACGCTGCTGCGCTCTCAATTCCTATGGAGTCCTCCATCTTGTCTGGTTCTCGGATTTCGAAAAGAAACCTAGATTGAAAACCTCAGTTTGTGATAACCGTGGTTAGGCGATTAACTACGGTTACGTCTGCCGTGTAGCTAGCAGTGTCCGCGGTCAGCCGTAACCGAAGTTGTAAACCATGGTTAAGGCTGTCCGCGTGACAGGGGTATATCAGAGTGGCTCGCTCCCTTTTTTTTTCCTTTTTTTTTTTCTTCGAGGACAGCACGACTTTGCGCATGCCTCGAAGTTACTCTGCATTTAGAGCAGATGCGAGGTAACATTGGACCGGCAACGATGGTAATGAGACACCAGGCCACGTGCTTATCGGAAGGGTTACGAATTCAGAACTCTGATCGATAAGCGCAACCCTCCTCAATGAGCTCTTTGGGCCAGCCTGCCACTGCGGTTAAAGGTTAAAGTTCATATTAACTTTCTGCGAAGTGATTCGTTTTGACAGTAGTGACTAGAGCACTGCACGAGCTCGGGCTTACCCGAAAGCCCGGGCCCGGCCCGGCCCGTGGGCCGGGCCGGGCCGGGTAGAGCAGTTTTTTCACGGGCTCGGGCCGGGCTCGGGCACGGCGTGTGCTTTTTGACCCGGGCCCGGGCCGGGCTCGAGTTTTTTGACGCGGGCCCGGGTCGGGCTGGGGCTTTCTGCGAGTTATTCTCGGGCTTCTCAACTCTGAAAAACATGTATTTTTCGGTCTCGGGCCGGGTTCGGGCCGGTTTCGAGCCGGGGTCGGGCCGGGCTCGGGCTTAAGGTAAAGGGGTGGCGGGCCGGGCCGGGCGGGTAACGTAGATTATTTCCGGGCCCGGGCCGGGCCCGGGTCTCGCCATAAAAGTTTTGATCGAGCTCGGGCGGGCCGCCCAATGTAAGAACGGGCCCGGTCCGGGCCCGGGGCCCGGGCCGCAAAAATCGGCCCGTGCAGTGCTCTAGTAGTGACACTGCGCTGTTACGTCTTAATTTTCGCCCGCATCGTTACTTTGTCCTGCAATCGCTAAGCCAATAATCAGTTCTGACGAACCGAAATTTTCATTCTCATTGCGCTAGTTCAGCTACTATACTAGTTGGTCAGTCGAGTATTTCGCTGCTACCTTACAGGTTCTTGCTTGCACATGTAAGCACAGAGACTTTCGCATGTGTGACTTGCGTCGTCTGCTCCGACGGTGGGGGCACCTGTCTGTATAGAAGTAGACAGAGTCAAGGAAAATGAGACACCATGGACCACCCACCCGTCGTGACATTCTGTCCAACAGTCAACATTTGCGGCGTCATTGGAAAATAAGATCAGCTTTTGCAAACGTCACTTTGCTGAGACAACCACGCTAGATCTTCGGGAATGCAGAAAACTGCAGCAGGGGGACAGTGCCTAAACAGAATGAGAAAAACGAAGCTTATGCGTTATATACCACTTGTTCAGCTTGCCTCGTTGATGACCTTCCTATGCAGCCTTCTTTTTTCTGTTTTCTTATTCTTGTTCTTTTGTTCAGAAGTTGTGTATTTTGTAAGGGAGAGCAGTTTCTGGCTCATAAAAGTCAATGATAGTAGAGAAGATCTGTCACCTACTCCTCCTTCCAAAACGACCCGCCGTGGTTGATTAGTGGCTATCACCAGGTATGGTGCTGGGCTGCTAAGCATGAAGTCGCGGGATCAAATCCCAGCCACAGCGGCCACATTTCGATGGGGGCGAAATGAGAAAACACCCTTGTACTTAGATTAAGGTGCACGTTAAAGAAACCCAGGTGGTCCAAATTATTCCGGCGGCATGCCTCATAATCAGATCGTGGTTTTGGCACGTAAAACCCCATAATTTGATTTTAATTTAATCCTTCCAAAACAAGGACAGCAGACGTAGGTGCCCTTGCAAAATCACAGCCCAATTTCTAACGCAAATGAAGCATCGGTTGGGGCTAGTCGGTTCATAGTATTTTAAGGTGAAAAAATTCAGCGCGAACACCCAGGACAATTATTATTATTTGATTTGAAAACATATACACAGGAAAGAGAAAGCGAGAAGCAAGGCTGGCAACTGCCACCAGAAGGGGCACAACGCCTGCCTACTCTTCGGAAAGGACGAGAGAAACATAGAAGGAAAGATAGGAAGGAGGGGAGGAAGGAGGAAAGGAAGAGCGAGATGACAAATCTCAACGAATAAAGTAAAACATACAGTAGGGCCCGTCCCTGCAGGTCAAGCTACTAAAGAATGTAAAATAAATGAAATAGTTGCTTGGTTACAAACGCGCCCCTAAGTTCGTTGTTTCTAGAAAAGTAAGGAGAGCACGATGAGCTTGATCACGTCGAGACGCACAACCACTGGGGTATAAACATTCATCTAGAGTCGTACACCGCAGGCCAAGGAGATGGTAGTCCCTCACTAGCGATTTGCGTTGCGCTATGAAAGCGGGGCAAACTACAAAGGAGACCAGGCATGCACTGCACGCTGACTAACAGCTGCTTTATTCTTTTTACGACAACGCATATATATATTGTCACGTAGTAGCGACGCTGAAGAAAACAGTCGTAAAACTGTGTATGACGAAACTTATTCTTTATTGGGCGACCCTGTGCCCACAAAAGCAAGCTATACACTCGAAGCACAACGAAAGCGGCGAACACAGTCGGCGATCGTCGAAATCTCATCAGCGGCGAAACGCGTCGGCTTTTATACATGAGTCACCGAAGGTTCCAGAATAATACCTGGTACCCGCGTGTCTTCCATAAAGTTCCAGACAATTCGCATCGCTCATACAATCGGATTACGTGGGCGTCGGTGACAAGAGACAACGGATAGAAGCATCGCTAACGTTCGAGAGACTTCCGATACATGCTGGTGCGTCCTGCGCCGAGCGATAACGTTTAACATTTGTTAGCCGGCGAAAAGCGCTCACTGGTGAAAGATAAACATGTACACGTGTCAATATATACCCTTAACCACGCATGCGCACCCAGTACATGAAATATAAATACGAATGTCACACCAATAGATCAGCAGGCATAGATGCCAAATCAGGCACCGGATCTCCTACATCGCATGCACCTCCGGTGTGGTTTATACCTTCCCTCTCTCATGTGGAGGGACGTACATCGGGCAGACAGGATGATGTATCAATGAGCGACTTACGGAATATGCGCAAAAAAGTAACTCACAATGCAGACAAATGTGCACATCTTGTTGCCCATCTTAATTCTTGCCGATTGCGCAATTGTGCACGGCGATCTTATCAGACAGTGATTCTCGGCAGAAGCATAAATAAACACGCGCGGCTGGCCCTGGAAGCTTTCCACATAAATAAAAAAGCAGATGACTGTATCAGTGATACTTCCTTGTCCCTATCTCGGCCTAATATAATTTCTTGTGCACACGTCTTCGGTAATTCGCTATGGTATGACATGCGTATTTATACGTCGTGTTACGTGCGAATGCGTGGTTAAGGGTATATAACAGGGTGTTCAAAATTAGGTTTTATGGTTTTATTAAATTAGGCACTGGGATGCACGCGATGACCGCCTGTGCAAATAAGGTATACGTGGCCAGGGGTTATTTAATAAGTTAATTATTCAATTTTGGATCAATTCGGTTGCTGACAGCGATAATTATCATCTCACTTTGTGTCCCCCTGGCCACATAACTTATTTGCACAGGTGGTCTTCGCGTGTCCTCCCAGTGCCTAAATTTAAGAAAACCATAAAGCTTAATTTTGAACACCCGTTATGTATATGCGTTGCCGTAAGAAGAATAAAGCAGTTGTTAGTCAGCGCCAGTGCTTGTCTGGTCTCTTTGTGGCTTGTTCTGGGTGTCACCGCTGAATTTTTTCACCTTAACATTTCTAACAAAGCGTTTCCTTTCGAGCATTTGCAATTGAAGTTCGATTTGTCCTATAATTATATCACATACGTTAAAACGTTGCCCGTATATAACTGTTCTGTTTGTAACCATGCCCGCATATAAGGCTTTCAAACACTTGTTCAGGAATTTTTAACGAGGCAGTAATTCATCCACACACATTTTACTTCACCAGATCATTGGTCATAACGTTGTTGCTATAACTACAAACCAGAACTATAAAACCTTGTAGGGCACATGAAAGTTAGTATCTCTTGCATTTGTTTTGTTCAAAACGCCAGTTATTGTTCGTTCTACTCTTAGTTTTTCCCTTCTCTAAGGAAATGCGCACGCATAAGCCTAAACAGTTTTCTGCGTTCAGGACCGGGAACCGGGAAGCAGGGAAGGTTTAAGTGTGCTCAGCGGCGTCAACACATTAACACTCCTTTCTCACTGAACTGCAATTACCTAGGCCAGTCATGAAAGGGTCAGGACGACAAGGCAGTTTCCCGGTGGCAAGTGGCCTGAATACTTATACGTTGCATATTATCCGACAACCTCACGTAACTCCAACACAACAATGAAACTGAGAAACTCAGTTCATTGGGAGCGGATATCAAGTTGAACAACCAGCAACTAGTGTTGGAGGTCAAGGACAAATGATTCCAGCTTTCAAAGACCGCTTTTTTTTTTTCGTTAATTGCGCATTGCTGTTATCAGCCTGTACAGGGATTTTCTGATGACATTTACTTTCCTGATTTTCTCCTGGGAAGGGTATTTGCCACAGTGTCAGGTGTGATCACAGTGACATCCGGAAGGCGCAACATCCCTGTAAATGTCATTCGCCCTCCACGCTATACTGGGCTGAATTGGCTGAAAATGTCAGTCCAGCCTCCACGCTATATAGTGTCTGTAAGTAAAATTTGTCTTTAAAAAAAGGGAAGCGAAAGGGAAGCCGGTAAGTCGGTGACTCTGCGAGGCAAACACCAAACGGCAGCGTTCCAGCAAGCGGCAATACTGTGTTTTGTACTCAACGTCATTACTTCCACTTCGTGTGTCTATGTATGTGTCAGAGACGCGCGAGCATCCCAGATGAACAGACATCGCGGCGGCAAATGCGCCGGCTCTTCCAGCACGAGCCAGCAAAAAGAAGCCATCAGAGTCAAAGGGCGGAGCGGCTACACGAAAGCGGAAGAGAGTAGAAATGGAAGAGATAGCGGCTCGAGTGGGACAGCTCGCGAGCAAGGTTTATTCGAAAGAATCTGCGCGCACGCCTGGCGCTGTGGTGGGACGCTGCCCCACCTCGCCCTGCGACAGCGGCCCACCGCGCCCAGTGCGACAGCGAGCTGAATGCGTCTAAGGGCCGGCTAAGGGCCGCGAATCCACGCCCTGCGAAGACGATGACCCTCGTCGTAATGAGGGCGTGCTTCGCGAGCGCTAGGAAGAAGCGGGGTACGAAAGGAAAGGAAAAACGATAGCGACACTAAGTGAGCCGCGAAACGAGCCGCTTTGTCGCAGCGGACGCGCTTACACAGCATCTCACTGAGAAGCGTGCAGCGTGGCCAGGCCAACAAAACGGCGTCAGGTTGACTGCCGCGCCGATTTCATAAAACAGTTCGCACATTAGGACTGCTGGTCATGACTGCATCCGCCGTGGTTACGTCTATAGTATCGTTAAGCTCTCACGAGCGGCCAGAGCGGGAAGTAATAGTAAACATGTAATGGCAAATTGGAACCGGTTGTGAATATACGAACTTGCAATTTGTTCGACTCATGATTCATTAGTGCATGGTGTTAGCTGTCTTCGTTAGCGACCTAACACGAAGAACGACGCACAACTAAAAAGATGCTGTTGTATAAATGATTAGTGTAGCTTTTCAAACGGTAAAACATATTGTGGTTATAGCTACCCGTGTACCTCCTGGAAAACTCAACAAGCCATGACACCACTGATGCCCGAGGGTTCAAACTTGGCAGCACCTTATGCGTCCACCTACTTCGCTTCTGAAATTAAAATAGCGCGCACTATTTTGTTCCTGATTGGCCCTTCGTTTTGTCAAGCTACAGTCACTTTTACCGAGCTCGAACTAGCGAACCGAGTAATATGTATAATGACCGGTGCCAGCCTCACAGCTTCCATCGCACTGCACGCTTTCGATTATGCATGCAGAGTGAATACTTACAGAAGGCAGTTCGCCGAGTTGTTAGAGCTAGGGAGACATCTTCTCATAAGCGAGCAATGCTGCCGCCTCCGGTTACACATTTACACGGGCGCATCTCGTTGAGCACCCCGCAGGTGGAGTGGTGGGTTGACGGTTATCCCCCCCCCCCCCCCCCCCCTTTCGTTCCCGCCGCCAAGAGTAGCCCACGCCTGTTCTCTCGCCCTGATGGGGGGCGAGCACACGCGCTGTTTAGAAGTGGGTGTAATGGCGGTCAACTCGCCTCCAAGACGTCGCCGCCTCGCTCTTGGCGTTTCCTTGCCCTTGGTGACCGGGCACGCTCGGTCGTTGACGACGACGACATTGAAAAGCGCGACGAGCTGGCTGGAGGACACGAATATGGCGGCGCCTTGTTTGCGGGCGCGCCTCTGGCGAGACAGAAGAAAAACAAAAGTGGCAGAAACAGAAAGAAACAATGCGGAAGAGCGACAACAAAAACATAGTGATGGCGTAATGAGCGGCTTCCACCGCACGTTTACGTAGGCAGGTGCGCTAGCCCGCTGTCTTATACGAAACACGCCATAGCATTGCTGGCGTGACGTTTAAACTAATATTTGGGTGATTTAAACAGCAGAATATATATATATATATATATATATATATATATATATATATATATTTGTAATTGTTGACAGGGGACCCATTAGGCTGATCAAAGAGGCAGATTTGTAAATATCGACTGACACGTGTTCTTGGTACGATATTATATAAGTGCGTGCACCTGCTGTAGAAAGCGCAGTTTTCCTTACGCCGTGTTTGTTTTAGCAACAGTTCGTGCATTGTGCTGGCGGAATTACCTGCTCCAATGTGAGGGCGACATTTTTTTAAATGCAGATATTACATGTTGTTGGTTGGGGCTGGCAAGCCGTTCTATGCGCCCCTTAGAAATACTCCGTCCTTCACTGCCAGTCACAGATGGGCGCGCAGTAATTCCAGAATAACAGCCGGCTTCCGCCACCTGTTAGTACTACTTGGCTCTTGCTTGCATAGGCGCTTCCGTTGCATAGGCGCTGCGCCAAGGTCGTTACGCTCGTTACGCGAAATTATTTCTACTAACAGCAGCAAACTAAGGCTTAACGACACTTAAACTGCGCTTAAACTACACCGCTTAAAATGCGAAAGCAAGTGAGCTGGATCAGTACAGTGCAATGCAAGGCCATTTTGCGTATAATGTTGTAAAGCATAAAATCAGCGCAACAAAGAAAAGTGACGACAAGATGAGGAACGCGACAGGCAAAGCGTTGAAAGTGGGGGGACTGGTTATTACGAAAAAGAACCGACGCCATTGAGAAACATTCTCCGTCGTCATTAGGACAGAGATAAAGCCACCCAGATTTCGCTGCAAAAACAAAGATATAATTTGAATTCCTTTTAAGGCTTCAAGAAGCTCACGTTCCAAATTCGTCGCTTTTTTCCCCATCACACCCACCTCGTTAGTCGGCTCAGCTATCGAACAATAAGAGGACAAAGAGGGGACAGCGCCGGACAAATATTCCCAATTTGTTTTCGTTTTTTTTTTTTTTTGTCTTGAGGCAGACGTGTTTTTTGACCGGCTTCTCGAGCTACTTCCGATCACAAAGCTCTGTCACTTTCCTAACACTGAGCGGATTTTCGACGTTTGCCGTGAAAGAGATAAGTAAAGTTGAGCCGGCACGTCGCTGGTACGTGCTGGCATGTCGTCCTGCACCTGTCTCTGGTTAGTGCACACTAACTTCGTTTTTCACTCTTCTTATTTATAATAGTATGGCACTGATTATATGTATTTATATGAACGCAACGATGTCCTTATTTCTTGCTTGTGCAATCAATATACTGGTACACTGTGCAGTGGATCCTACGTGCCTGCAGGCGCAGCATCGTTTAAACCACCAACATGCAAGGGCCCGTCCTTGTCCACTTTGTTGTTTTGTGTTCGTGTATTGATTTGCGATAAGCTGCCATAATTATAGTGCAAGACCAACTAGCCCGACAGTCTGCCCTCCTTATCTGTACGTCAGATATGTCAAACGCTTCTTTCCGCGTCATCCCCTTCGGTTTTCAAATTGCCCAGTCTTGCACTATTTCCCCACATGAGGCCGTTAGCGAGCCTCCTGATGACGTAAGCAGAAGTACGTCGTAACGCCACCTTCTGAAAGCGTATAGCTGCCTTTGCCAACCCTCCCGCACTTTGCTGACGGTGGCTGCGGCTGCTGCTGTATTGCCGAATAGCTAACAAACAAGACAGCCCTCTCGAAATTATTCGGATTACATAGTATAGCTATTTGTGCTGCCCCTAACATGGGCGAAGCTTTCCATGCCGTCTTTCCCAGGGTTCGGCTCATCTCCCCGACAGGTTGCTCACAGAGTAAAATTGGCCAATCCTGGAGACAGTGTGGTAGAAAAGTGTGCAAATACCGGAGACACTGTAATACGTGGCCGCGTAAATCACCCGCGTGTTGCCGTTTTACTGAGCAGGCGCGTAATCGTTATGCTGAAAAACGTGGGTGCAGACGAGCAGGTTTAATCTATAACCTTTGGTTAACCGCTTCACGAAATCCCTGCACATAGAGTCAGACGTGCGCGTTGGTTCGGCATATTACTTTTTGTTTGCTTTTGATTTTTCTGTTTCCCGGTTTCGTTCTAACTGCGTATTCAAGTTGGGCTGCGTCGTCAGGCAGGTTTCACCGAGAAGCTGCTGTTCGCATGGGAAGTCGTTAATTGAAGGTCCACGTGGGGTTCCAGTTCTTGCAGCAGTGAAACGGAAATGCCAGTCAAAATAAAGCTCCCGGACAAATTTTCTCGTTTTTCTCGCCGTCGCCCTCTGTTCAGCTCTGCAGAAGAGCTGATCACCGGCCGAAAATAGAAGGCGGTTGAAGTCCAATTTAAACGAACGCGGAAGGGCGGTGCGAGAAAGCCGGGCGGTGAGGGCAGCATTCACTCCTGGCAAATAACGAAGTCTGCAATGGGCCGGGAACCTTAGGCATGCTGGATAGGCTTTGCTTGGTGGATCAGGTGCACTCTCTACGCAGCAGTTGAATTCGAAGCACCGAATAAATACAGTCAGAGCTTTTCCTAAGTCGCATGTTAAGAAAAGAAGCAAGGGAAGCATGCTACGCAGTAAACCAATTTGTGCCCGTAAGGGTGTTTTCGTGTGTCTATAGCTCGCATCCTTACACACCTCAAAATAGGTGTTTCGCGTAGAAAAACACCCTTCTCGTGGGGTGGAATCTCCACATAGCACCATTAGCAGTCTCATATTTTCAAGGGTGCAAATAAAAAATAAATCCATTTGGGCAACAATAAAAATGTCCCAAAATCATAAATAAGCTCCCTTATAACTTCCGTGAATAAAGTACCTTTTGACTGAATATTTACTATAGAAGCAAGGAAAATACTATACGACCAAACTTTCATTTTGGCACAATAGGAATCGTCCGGTGCGTAATAAGATAACAACATTAAAAGTACATAACAGCAGAGCACACATGACATCAGCCAGGTCAGTTAGCTATATATAGCAAAACATTCGAGAGCACCAACGGGAAGGGTGAGCGGCTGTGCGTTTGCATATATATGCGGCACTTCGCGGACATACTCGAAACTTATTGTACGTGTTTTGAGTGTCTACGCCAGATTTACACGTATTAAAAAAACTGCCAGAAATGAAGGTGCGCTTGTCAAGGACGTTTTGTATACAGCATTCTACATCTAAGGGTGCGAATGGTTTTGCATTGTCCGTATATGGCGGACAGAAAATCGTGTATGGTGTTAACAGCTAGCTCCAAAATAAATTATTCCGTGTCAGTATCTGATGTACCAGCCTGAGTAAGCACGAACAACAATAATAATAAAAAAATACCGGAGGCAGGCAAGAAAAAGAGAAACTTCTTATCGAGCGGCATCACGAATTTAGCGTGCATGGGTGCCTGTTAGCAAAAGAAAGGCAGTTTTTGCGTTAGTGTTGCGTTACAGAGTGTTTCCAGCATACCATATCCTTTCTTATCGGTGTGGAGAAAAGCAAGTGCTGATTGCTTTCCGTTCAGCGTCCCAGTTAGCATTACAGAGTGATCTGAGAACCGTAATGGGGCATTGTCCTGATAGTAAGGGAAAACGACCTCGCTGGTTCCAACATGCGCAGTATTAGACGGTCATAACCATTACCCAGAGTAATCCCCTCGACTGTTCAGGGTACTTTGCTTCTGCCTGCAGAGGTGGGTAAACAAATCTTTGTTCATGGCGCTGCACTGGCGGTTCTTTGGTCTCTTATTTATAGGACTGTGGAGACGTGTGCTACAGGACTAAGCCGGACTTCAAGGATGACGTCGAGGTTAGCTACCTCTTGCTTCATAGACGGGTTAGCTTTCCCGATCAGTGACTGCAACACAGCCCGCACTTCTTTGCTCGAACAATTTTGCTTCTGTTCGTCCATCGACCACTGATATGTGAATCGCAGTACGGATCATGTTTGTTTTTTTCCCCTCCGAATGCTTTCCTCTGCTTTAATGGCGGAAATAACACAAAATTGAGAAAAATGTATGCAGACATTGCTTTGATATGTTTAGATGTCTTAAGTGATCCCATTATGCAATTGATAAAGAAGAATGGTATTCCCGTTCTTTTTCATGAAATGCGTGAGCAGAAGGCCTTGGCATAACTGACGGGGCCGAATATTCCTTTTTTATTAACCATACAATATGTACCAAGCATAGGCCTGCTAGAAAACAAAATATGTAATAATCAATCAATCATTCATTGAATTAGTCATTTCTTTATGTAACGTGCCCAGGCACAACCCCAAGGTCGAAGTATTGGTGCACGGGTAAAAAAATAAATAACCAATAGAAATACAAACAAAGAAAAAAAATCATGAAATAAAAAATGACAATTATGAAAATAAACAATTTACAGTCAACAAACGCCAAGATGGATTCACAACAGAAAGATGGAGAAACATACGAACAATGCGTGAATGGATAAAAATAAATTAATCAATCAATCCAGCCTTTAGAATATGTGCTCAGGAAAGACCATGAGGTTCTAGTACTGGCGCATAGGTAATCTAACGAAAAGATAATGTACAGCTTAAAAAAACGATACAAAGGCATGGGGTTGTGAGGCAAAAAAAATTAATTATGCATGTACAGAAAAGCTATTTGGCGATAATACTGGCCTACTATAAAGGACAAGGAAAGTTGCTAAAACAAGCTCTTATCTATCGACAAAGGTAAGGTAAACCGAAAATAAACAGTAGATTATAGTGAGCAAGTGCAATGAGGAAAGATGTACGGCTAGAGATACACATTTAAGGGAAAGCGCACAAATAAAGCGGAAATCATTCCTGCAAAATACATGTAAATACAATGCACTAAAACATTGAATGTACGAAAAAAACTCTGCTTGCTTCGCTGCAAATGACGCAGAAAGACGATAGATTTCTGCCGCCCCGGATACGTAACCCCCCCCCCCTCTTTTCTCCCCTCCCACCCCTCACGCTCTTCCCCACCCCTCTCATACCTCCCATGATGGATGCAATTGATGTTTTGCTAAATTCAATTCAGCACTCGTGGACTGCCTCGATTGCGTGACACGTCACTGTCTAATAAATCGTCATATCACATTTGGTAGAGGTGCTGCAATCCCCGACCTCACCCTGGAATTTCGCAGCCGACGTTGCCAACTGCTTCAGCCGCTACCATGCTCGAGGCTATCCGACAATCAGCCGGCAGCTTCTGCTGCCCCTATCATTTGCGGCGCCGTCCAGCGGCAGCGGGACCCTCCTGTCTTTAGCGGAGCCGGTGAGACTGACGTGGAAGATTGGTTCTCTACGTATGAGCGCGTCAGTGATCACAACAAGTGGGATGACCCGATGAAGTTACGTGCCGTCATCTTCTATCTTGATGACGTTGCGAACCTCTGGTTCCACAATCATGAGCGGGAACTCCAAACCTGGTCCACTTTCAAGACAGCTTGCCCGGACATTAGACGTAATGCCTGGCAAGCTGAAAATGTAGTAAATCAAGCGGCCGAGCAGAGCATGCATACCGAGAAAAAGTAGCACATGACCATACGAAGCTGTGAGCAGAATGACGAAAGCGACTGAGGAAAAATTTAAAGATTAATGAAATTGGTTTTAAACAGATTTCAAATTTTATAAACAGAAGAATGCTTGCGGTGACAAGCAGGAAAGAAGAATGGTCTGCTCCCTTGTGACTTGCTGCGGAGTCCGAAGCTCGACATTATTAAGTAGCTCAGCGCAATTCAGGTGTCCGTGAAGAAGCCTATACAAAAAAATAGATCTGCGCGAGTACGTTGGCAAGTAATAATAATAATAATAATAATAATAATAATAATAATAATAATAATAATAATAATAATAATAATAATAATAATAATAATAATTTTATTAACAAATCTTGCAAGTACAATTACAATAATCAGCTTCACCTAAGCCATCAAAGTGGCTTGTCACGTGAGACCAGACTGTCAGCTACAAGACTCAGCCACAAAAACTGATTTAAAAAATAAAAGAATAAGAGTGACAGTGAAACCTAAGCTATTTCCGGGTGCTAAAATACAATGCACAAAAACAGGTAGAAACCAAAGACAAGTTTCATAATGACGCGGATAAGAAAATATGACTCCCATAATCATTTACGTAACCACCGACGCAAGCATCAGGCGGTGACCCGCAGCGTTGTCTGAACAACCCAATCAAACACTCTCCTAGTTTATAGGAGGTCACCCTTGTGCGCTTTCAAAACCGATTACATTGTCTACACTCAGCGGTTTTTCTTATCTAATTGGCTGACAAGAGGCGAGGATCACGCTCTAGTGGAAAGGGATTTGATGGGGTCGAGCCAGCAGAGTGAAAATAGATAACCACATGAAGAGGGTAGTGCCGTCTTCTCCGATTGGTCCGCTTCGCCTTACTTAGCTTGCGGTGGCTGGTCGAAAATCGCGGCGGCGTACAACGGAAGGATAAGAATGCCGCTAAAACGGATCCTCAGCAAGGAAGAGTTGACAGAGCGATGTCGTATACATGCCGAAAAGGCTCGATAACGTTTTACTGCCACACTAAAAGGTTTATCATGCGCAAATAAATACATGCTCACCCGAAGGTGCGAGTATAGCGAGGGCCTGAGGGATCGGCGGGCAGCTATCTTCTATTCCTTTCGGAACGGGGCAGTCGGTGACTATTCAGGAAAATTTTCAGTTTTGTTCGGCATATTATTGCATTTTTTTCACGCACACGTCACTTTGACGGGGTGAGTTTTCGCTGTTTCGTGAGGTCGCGTGACAGACAGGTGAAGTGGGCGTTGCCAGAAAACATTGGACCAATAGCAGAGGGCTAA
Organism: Dermacentor silvarum; assembly: GCF_013339745.2. Lineage (NCBI taxonomy): Eukaryota > Metazoa > Arthropoda > Arachnida > Ixodida > Ixodidae > Dermacentor > Dermacentor silvarum. The sequence goes on from NC_051155.1 coordinate 235,190,952, forward strand.
CGGTGAAAAGGGGCCGAATCAGGAATGATTATTTTTCTTTTGTGTGGTTTAATCATGCATAATCAGTGTGTACATGTTATATCAGATGGGGAGCTATCGCGGTTTTCGTGACGTCGCATGACAGACAGGCGAAGGTGGGAGTGGCCCGAAAATGTTTTGACCAATCGTGGAGGCTGATTGCAGAAATTGGAATCAAAACAGTTTGGAATCATTTTACGTTATAGCGCCCCAGTTAATGAAACTTGGTATGCCCGCATTCAAAGTTCTGTGTGTTGTTCTTATAACAACGTTTCCATGTTTGCGAACTCTGAGGGGCCTTCTTGAAAAGAAGGCGTCACCGCAAGTTGTTTTGCTGTGGAAGATCAGGTGACTTACCCTCGTTCAAATTTAAATATCTTGGCACGTGCGACAAATTCCCTTCCAAATAACCAAAACTGATCGCTTGACTTCCCCCAAATCTCCAAATCATGTTTAGTTTAGGCTTGCTATTCCCTACGCTTCTTCTCGGTGTTGCAGCCTTCACGCATCAGTATTACCTTTTCTTTAAGAGCGACGTCTTCATGCTCTGCAATATGTACACATCACATGCAGGTTAAACCGTTTTTGCACATCGATGTGATTCTTCCAGCATGTGCTACACCGAATTTATTAATAAACGTTAGGGTTCACCGATGTCCTGGTAATCCTTAGGCAAGGGCTGTATATTTGCACAAAAAAGCAAATATTTTTGCAGGAGAGTTTCTTACTTCACTTAAAGAGCGAAAAATGAGGACGCAAGACGGAAGACCAAACAGGATGAGCGCTATACTTCAAACTAAAGCTTATTCTAGGAAAACACGCCTATTTTTCAGTCGACACAGATGAAAAGCAATGTGCATCAATAAGAACGCGCACTCCGAATCCCTCCATAAGTTCAAGAAATATGTTGAGGTACTTGACTTATACAACTGCCTAAAATTTTTTTTAGGGGGTGGGGGGGGGGGAAGGGGGGCTGGAGTGCGCTTGCGCAATTATGTATTTTGCTTTTCATTTGTGTCGACTGACAAATAGGCGTGGTTTTCCGAGAATACGCTTTAGTTTGAGGTAGCGCTCATCCTGTCTGGTTTGCCTTCTTGTGTCATCGTTTTTTTTTTTTTTGTGCTTTAAGTATGAATTCTTACAAACTCACCCAAATCGGATGGGATACTTTGAAATTGACGGTATGGCTATCAATGGGAAAATGCTAGCTCCCGAGAAACCCTGAGGAGTTGCTGATCCGTCAGTATAAATAATGTACGGTTGACCGATTCTTTAACAACACCACGCGAGCGTTGACTGGCCGGCCGGTAAGCGCCATTTAACGGTGCGAAGCGACGAGATCAGAAAGAGCAAGAGAGATCAACAAGCGATCAGCAAGATCTTGCTGATCTCATTGGTTCACGCCGTTAGAAGGCGCTGACCATCCGGCCAATCGACGCTCGCGTGGTACTGTGAGACAAACGGTAGACTGCACATGATTGGCGGATCTCTCGCGCAAACGGAGCAGAGATAGTTGCTTAAGAACATGAGATGACACTGAGATCTTTTTCCGATTCCCGGTACGGTGAGGTTCAGTAGAGGTTGAGCCAGACACCAAGGATTAATCGATGACCTAGTCGCGGAAATGACGCCTGATGAAAGGCAGGTGCAATAATCAATTTTTGTAGCACTATTATGTCTGCGACCTTTCTGAAGGAGGTGAGGCATGATAGTGTCAATAGGCTCGGACAAAGTGTCTAAGGTTAACTCTCAGCACTTCCCCTGCAATTGTAAGTTGCGTATCTAGATAGAGCCCTCGTCGCTGTTTACGCTACATTACTTGTTGTGATTGAAGCATTGGACAGACATTATTAAGACTGTTCCTCGCAAAAGTGGACAAGTTTGATCGGTGAGAATTAGAAAAAAGTCGCATGTTGTGAAGTCGCGACTGCCGTACCATGTGCTAGCTAAGCCAGTTCAAGTAGTGTAAGCTGTTGAACCATTTTGGAAGTCTGCCTTCAGCCTAAAATAGCGTCGCCATGCGCTCATCGAGTGCATGGAAGGAAGTCGACCCATTCATGATGGCGTCTTATTGCGAATCATTTTTGTCTCATTCCAGGCATCTTGCAGGTAGGTCTACGTGTACGATGATGAATAATATCTACGTGTACGATGATGAAATTTGAACCAGGGTCGCCCAGCGTAATAGCCAGGTGCTCCACGCATTATCGCGCAGGCACATGCATACTTCTCTCGTGCCAACTAGCACTTTGAGACTGTTGAGGTGCGCGTCACGTCGGGCGTATTCCAGAATGGTGAACTATTGGCTTAGAAAAGTCCACAATACCTTGCATCGTTATTAACACAAACTGTTAACCATGTTTTAAACATCTGTCATAGTTGTATTTGAGTCCCGACCCTGCCACAGCCTTACATAAAAAGCTGGAGCATGTATGTATTAAATAAACTACACTAAAATAAAAGTGAAAAGACGTGCCTACACACCAGTGCCCGAATTCTCAAAAAGCTTCTTACGCTAGAATTGTTCCTAAAAACAAATTTGATACAAACCAGATGCAAGACATATTATTATACAAGGCAGCCGGCCAATGGTGAAGAGCACTTACAAAAGAAAAGCTGTGTGAATCTGGCCCCAGTTTCCACTCGTTCAGAGAGGCAGGATTCAAAGGAGTGAATAATGGTAGATCTTACCACTCTCCATTGCCTGCGTCACGTCGCGTAGGAACAAGTTGCTTTAAAAAAGCGAGAGCGAATCAGTTTTACTTATCTTTCCTTGTGGAAGCTAGCACTTTTAGACGCTGCGCGGCAGTACACAACTTTCGGGATCGGTCTATGTTTTAACAGAACATGTGGTAACGTGTCTTCGCCGGAGTAAAAAAGGCAGTCGTCATGATATCGCCATCGTCATCATACTTTCATGTCACCTTCAAGTTATTGTTGTCGTCTTTCCGTCACCTTGTCGTTGTCGTCACACACATTTTCTGGTCACGCATGCAATTTGCCGACCTTACACGGACACGTTGCACCATCTGTTAACACTTCGTCTAACCCGAAAGTTTTGCACGTAGCCAGCTACATGCAAAATGCTTCACATAACATCAATTCTCACAGTGCACGAGTTTGGCCTATTGTGTTTTTTGTTGGCTAAATCCTAATCAGACAATGACTTTTCAAGTATACTGTAGTGAGCCGTAGAAAAAAAAAGAACTGCAGAATGGAGGAACTGATAAGCCACTACGAGTTGAAGCGAGGCAATCTTTTATTGAAAACAATCATTGCACCATTCAAGAAAAGTTGTGTAGTAGTAACATAACTATAAAACTGCGCCAGGCTCGCAGACAGTGAAAAGAAACCACAGGGTGGTGCGCCGCTTTGTTGTTTCTTTTCGCTGTCTGCGTCGCTGTTTTATAATTACGTTACCACACTAACTCGCCCAGCTGTCCCTACTTGTGCAGTAGTGCCAAATAAGTTTCTCTTTTTTTAACATCGGGGGCTGTTGCATGGCCAGGTTTTTTGTGATTATTATCTCTGTGTCGAAGCATCGGAGCAGAATGCTTCTCACATAACATCAAATAGACCCACAATATAAAAAATGGACAATTAAGTTAAATTGATATGTTACATTCCTGGAAAGTGAGATGCAATGCAGTTTAATCTCGAACAGAGCATTATTATGCAAGAGCGAAAGTAGAAAAGAAGAATAGGAATGGATGTCGTTTGGAAGTTCTCGCTCAAGCGCCAAGCGACGTCTGTAGCTTTCCGCATCGTTTTGCTGACCGACGGTAGCTAAATAATAATAAACCTTATTACATTGCATTCCCAAATTAACGAAAACTTCGGTGGAAAAAGCCTGCATGGGCATTTCTTGTACAAGAATACAAATGAGCGAAAAGTGTCGGGAATCCTGCGCTGCAACAGCAACGCCGTGAACCACTTGGTTTGAGAAGGGTAATACGCCGTAATGTGGGCGAAATTTGAGAAGGGCAATACTACAAAATATTTCCACCCGAACAGTAAGAAAGAGAGAGCTTTGAAAGAGTGTTGCACCTGTTTAGACTTATTAGCATCCCCTTTCAGTGTCGCTTTAAACAATTTACTGCACTCGGCCAGTATCTATTCTACGAGAGAGCTGTCCCGTAGAAGCGTGAGAAGCTTCTATTTAGGGCATGTCTTGCACATGTGCAGGTGTCGCAGATATCACATTCTTTTCTATACCGCATCAACATGTCATTTTGAAAAGCGTAAAGCAGCAAAATCAATGAAATCCTAATTCGGGAAGATCTGTGCAGCTTTCGACATCCGTGTGCAAATACAGTAAATAGTAAGCCGCTGGCAGACATAATAAGTAACTGCTGATTCCATCGGCATTGAAAAATTATAGGCTGCCAAATACATCACAAGCCTGTACTGCTCTATCACGAAAAGCCGAAGAAGGGGCTTTCGTATGGGGAAACCGCATACAGGTCTTTCTGTCATTCTAATGAGACATAAGTAAGCTGTTTTGACACCATCCCAACTCTGGCCAGAGCAGTCCCAGTAAAGTAGCATCAAAGCATGAAAGCATGAAAGTATGAAAGGTGCGGTAGTATTGATCAACGTAGATCAAGTTTGTGAATGGATAGCTTGAGACACTCAGGTTATTTTAAGAAGCTCTTGCAGTTGTAACAAGACGGTCTTTTTTTATTTTGCATCTATCCTCGTTAAAATGTGGAACGCGATCTCCTTCGGACTATGTTAAATAAGCTGTACTGATGGCCGCTTTCAGGGCCAAAACGTTTTTAAACTCTTGCGTCATACGTCGCAAGCTCAAAAGACAATGCGGGCATTCCCGAAATTTCCAAATCGACTGGCATCAGTAACCGTTTGTAGACGTGATGCCCACCCACGCGTATGTGGGCAGTTGGTGCTTCCTCCCTCTTTCTTTGTCTGTCTGCTTCCATTCTACCTCTGTGTAAACCCGAATCGTGCCCCATTCACTTCCTTGTCATTTCCTTGCTTTCAGCAGAGATCATGGCCACACAGCGCTAGGTCCACTTTTTGCTTCATTTCTACCTCCTCGTTATTGGTTATCTTGCGCTGTGGTAGAAAGTACAATGGGTGCCTCCTGAGCCACAGCTGCTTTCAGCACTCCAGCTTCTTCAGAAGCCCCAATAACAAAGAAAAAAGGACATTTGACTCCCCTTACGTCAAGCACGTGTTTTGAAGCTTCACGCTCTCTTTTGAGATACACTCAGCGCACAGCTGCAAGTTATTTCATCTCTGCGATATGTGGGGAGTGACTCGATGCTGTCACTTAAGTCCCACAATGGCGTAACCGCTCAACTCCATAGTGAAGTAACTGGGCACAATTTTGCATTTCCGCATTCACGCACACACTCATACACGCGCACACTGAAGAACACCTCCAACACACAGCGCTCACTACGAACTGTCTATTCAGCGAATAGGACCCGTATTTAAACTGGGACACGCATGCGCAGGGACCAACACCAAGGTTAATGCATATAAAATACAAGCAAGTAACACAGTTTAAAGCCGTGCACCAAGAAAGGAAAATTTAGTCGGAAACAAAGATATGGATGGCTCGCTCACTCACTGATCCTTATTCTTTTCGATGAAAAACAGCTTCTAATGCTACACGTTTCGCACTTCTTCCGAGAACCTCCGTATTACAAAATCGTGGTTAACACTCACATGATAAACGTACGCAACGAGATGCGCATACTTGCCCTCTTTTTTCGTTATTTCAGAGCATGCTTCCTGAACCAGTCATTCAAACATCTCTCTGTTTGCCCGACGTACACTTTTCCGCAGGATAGTGGAATAGAGTATACTACTCCCATGAAGCACATTACGAAGGTCCGTCCCATGTTTTTTCTGGCATCCGCGCTTTCTGCCATTGCATATGCGTGGGCAAAGTTTCCCGAGTTTCTCAGGCACCGAAAAAAACCAGCGGCACTCCATGACTGGCCGCGACCTTCTTTAGATTGTGGGAGAGCTTATGGATATAGGCCACAACTTGTGGCTTGCTCTTTGAAGGTTCCCAAGCAGCCCTATCCCTTTGTGTTCCAGGTTTAGCTCCAGAGACGACTTTAAGAGGCTTTAAGCAGTGCCGTATTCTCCATTTTCGTGCTCTTCTTTACATATTTCTTGTACATCTCTTTTCTATTATCTTTTATTAGTCTTGCTCCCTTTCCCCAGCACAGGATAGCCAGGCGGTTTGAGAACTGGCTAACCTCCCTGTCTTTCCATCTATTCCTCCTTCTTCCATTTAGCTCTTGCATAAGCGTATCGGCAACCATATTTATAACCGACAAACGAAAGCCTGCCGCCAACAATCGGCTTACCTGATTATTAAAGCTAATGCACATTTGGTACGGGCACGACTTCGTCAGCGCAGATTCCGGGCAAAGTGAAGCAACGCCTCTCCTATAGAATGGGCTGAATCAAACGGGAACATTCCCTTATTCGCACGAGGATGGTAAGACCAGCAAAAGTGCTCGGCGTTCCACATTAAGTTATGGTCTAAGAATTGTAGACAAGCCTTTTCCGGTAACTCAAGTGTGAAGTTTCTCAGCTGTGAAGCATGAATGCGGGAGTGCAAAACTGCGACTAATTACTTCACTTTGACGAGTTACCAACTAGCCCCCCAACAGCAAGTTCTACTACGCTAAACTACAGTTCAACGTTAAAGCACAGTCTCCATCGGCCCACGTTTTCTGACTGAACGCTTTAGCAGAGAATAATGAGCTATTATCCGTTGGAGCGTATAATGTGCCCCAGTGCGTGCCCCACTGCGAAGCCTTCTTTATTTCTCTCTACCGCGCTCTGCGTGCTGGGGAGCGAGCGACGTTCGGCCCAGCTGGGCGCAAACATGACGGCTAGGTCCGGCATGCCCAGGCATTACGGTGTGGCGCCAGGCTGCGGCCATTGTGCTGCGGCCGGTGATTCCTTACTTCTCCTGGGCGTAAGGCAAATATGGTTAGTATAATTATTAATTGGTATTTACCACCTTATGGTTGGGGCAGCGCAGTTACTTTCATTTATGTTTCTTTTTTCTCTTTTTTTGTTCAACGTCGTCTCGTCACTACCCCATCCCTCTCCGCTGACGCCTGCCACTGGGACTGAGAAGCCCCACGAGAAAGTGTTCGCAGACCATTGCTCGCACCCACTGACTCTCCCATTGCGGTGCTGCCGGAACCGTAACCAAAGACAGTTTAAACATCGCACTAGGCGTGTTTCGTCCCTTCTGCTGACATGTGTCGAGTGCATGAACATTTTGTGTGCTCTCGTTTTGTTACAATAAAGGGCCCCTGGTGCTGTCCGTCGTGGTGTTTGAACCATAGCAGAGTACCGCAACGACACAAAAGTCGACCCGATCAGGTTTGGGCATTACAAAAAGATACAGGAGGCACGTAGATCATGCGGCGGCAATCATGTCTACAATGTATCGAGTGGTTAAAACGACTGGAATTGCCAACAATAGCCATAGCGCCCTTCATTTGAGGGTGCCCCGCTTCCAGGCAGAGTCAAGGTCACACACACAACTGCCTCTACGTAAAACTCGCTGCTTGCAACATTACCGATTATGGCACGTGACCTCAGTAAATCGTCCAGTGCAGAACTCGCAATACCGCCACTGGGAGTGCGCCGCAAGAAAAGGAAATGAAGTTCCTGAAGAACAGAAAAAAAAAGGGGGGGGGGGGGGGACTCATGACGTAAACCTAACATGGCACCTCTGCTTCGATTGGTAGAAAGCAGGCAAGAAAAGTCGCTTGTGAACTCTATTCAAACCAAAAGGAGAAAGTGTCCATCTAGGCAGCGAAGCTTGCCTCCTGGCAGCATGGCAGCGTGAGATTTCATTTTCTCCGATCTCCTTATATAACGACCCAATTTGAAAAATTCTCAACGCGGCCTAAACTTCCAGTACATAACCAAAATCTGCAATGGGCCTAGTGAGGAGCCTCTTAAAGACATTACTTAAACACGTATGTCTGGCGATGTGCATCATCGTGTTTGGACAGTCGCAGAGTACCGCATGAACACAAACGTCGACACGACCAACCAGACGCACAATACAAAAAGTCAAATACAACGACAAGCCGAAATCTTAAACCATTTAAACACATGCGTTGTGCATCGAATACTTCGCATTAACGTAGAATCTCACATTGCGTAGTATCTGCATTTTTTTTCCTCTTCAAGACCACATCAAGTCTGCCTGCGTACTGGTTAGAAGAAATTGTGGCCTGGCTAGCTGATACTAAGTTTGGCCAGCACGAATATTGGAGACAATGGCCATCGACAGACTTTCTCGAAGCATTATTGATTAAAAAAAACATGAACGAAAGACAGAGGTAAAATAATAAAAACAGCAGCACAGTTGTCCTAGGAAGAAATACGTCGCCGATTGGAAATCAATTGCCAGTCTCTAATTCGAAAAACGATGACCATCGTGTAGCAGTTCAACGTAAACGAGCTGGCCCCTGCAATAGCTGATTCGACCAGACTGGGAAAATGACTCAGGTGATCAGGTGACTTACCCTCGTTCAAATTGAAATATTTGGGCACGTGCGACAAATTTTATTAGAAATAACCACAACTCATAGCTTGACTTCACCCAAATTTCCAAATGATGTTTAGTTTACGCTTGCTATTCCCTACGCTTCTTATCGGTGTTGCAGCCTTCACGCATCAGTATTACCTTTCCTTTAAGAACGACGTCTTCAAGCTCTGCAACATTTACAGTAGCCCATGCAAGTTAGTTTTTGCGCATCGATGTGATTCTTCCAGCATGTGCTACACCGGATTTATTCCAACACGCCTATTTATCAGTCGACACGGATTTAAAAGCGAAGTACACCATTAAGCAAGCGCACTACAAACCCCCAAAAAGTCCAATAAAGTTGTTGAGGTACATGACTTTTATAACTTTGTTAAACTTTGTTTGTAGGGAGGGGGGGAGAGCGCTGGAGTGCGCTTGCACAGTGATGTACTTTGCTTTTCATTTGTGTCGACTGATAAATAGGCGTGATTTTCCACGCATAAGCTTTAGTTTGAAATTGCGCTCGTTCTGTCTGGTCTTCCTTGTGTCATCGCTTTTTGTGCTTTAAGTAGGAATTGTCACAAACTCCCCCAAATTTCAGTTATTGTATAGTTTCTTATGTAGAATAGTTGCTGTGCCATGAGCTATATGCGAAGTCTGGCACTCCTAGAGCTTGTTACCTGTCTGACAGGTGTCAGCCTGTGACCTTCCGTGGAGCCATGCATACGGGCTCCTTATGCTTTTGCACTTATAAAAGCTATCGGCTTTAACCTTTTCGAAACCTCATTTGGGAAAATGAGAAGTGATTCTTTTTATAAGGGCACTGCAATAATGGCCTGAGATGTGTCACGTCCTCTAGTTCAAATGATGCGTAGAACAAAAAAAAAAAAAAAACAAAAAAACAAATATTGCGTTGTTGGATACTTAAGCCGTATTGCAAGCACCAGACGTCGACGGAACCGAAAGAAAAGAAGCATAGAAACTCGACAGTGTGCAACCACTTCTGTCACTCGGCCCTCTATAACCGTGCAGTGCTGTGGTATCTGTACAGACGTTGGTCAATCACGGTCTGAATTCAACGGCAAGATAGCCTGGGACGGGACAATGGTTCCTGACTGCCTATCCCCTGGACCCCGGCTCTCGTGTAGTTAGCGGTTTTAATTGGCCAGGTTATATGTGCCCTCGATCTTGTACACGATTATTTTTGTAGTTCTTTGCAAGGTCTTTGCGTAGGCATTTTTCTTTGAAGCCCATGAACCTGTCTATTCACTGTTTATGGGCTATTAATGTGTTGTCTGATAACTGGAACGTCCACAGGTTCATGACATTACGCTTTTATTCATCTCATGTGTGTAAGCTGCCTTCTGAGTATGTTTAGCAAGAAAAGTTAGAAATTGCGTTTTTTCTATACTGGTTGGAAGATGTAGGGAAAAAAGTGATACACGGAGCTTAAAAACAGCCTGCCCAATCTCAAGTAGTGCATAAATTCGCAGAGCAGAATTAACGTATTATTCCTTCTGACAGAAACACACGCATTTTCCAAGGGGCAGCATAGTACAGAGAAAGTGCGGAAACGAAGAAAAGTAATGTTTGTCTGGTTAAGCGCCATTTTAGCGGTCGTCAGTCTTGTGAACAAGAACAGCAATTCTTGATAATTTAATGCTCTATATAATGCGTGCATATGTTTGTAGTTATAGAGCCATGGAAAGCAAGGTATATGAGATGCTGTTGGCATTTCGCGCACTACCTGCATCTGTTTTTATAAGTATCATCAGACCGCTCCTACTGTAACGTGTGTACGGCTTTTTGTATTTGGTGTAATACGTTGACGAAACCTGCAGCCTCTCGGACACTGTACGCATTTATGGGAACAGATTTTCTTAGCGCGGATTGAGCAAGCGCCGGAAACCTCGCTATAGACGGCATGCGGCCTGCAGCTCATTGGTTCGCTTCCACCATCTTGGCTACGACGCTCGGATACAGACCGGAAACTCCTAGCTAGTGGCACCGAACACCATTACCTCTAGGTACGTGCGCTGGCGTGCGTCATCTTGTTTGTTCGTGTATTATTTTACTTCAGAAAAAAAGGAAAGCGTGTTCATATTGACATCCTTTTTTTCCGTGACGCATTTTGTTAAAGTTCCAGCCCCGTGCAGCTTCATTTGGGCCCTTACACAGTGCACCAATGCGACTTACGGGGTACGTTGCTGTGTTTTAAGTAGCACAATGTCCAGTAAAAGAAAGAAATAATTCAAAGTCACCTTGTTCATCCAACTTCTGATCAAAAATTGAAATGAATACCTCCTCTGGCAACCATTACATTTCTGGCTTACTGGAAACATCGCCAGAAAAAGAAAAACGAGCTTTTTCTCAGTCTCGTTCACCGACCTTATTTACAATTTCTTTAAATGCGTATATGGCTTTTCTTGGATCTTTCTTTGTGTTCTCATTTTCATCGTCACTGTCTTAAGCCAAGATGGCGGAATAGATGGACGAGCCACAGAGCTTCCTCTGAAGTTACTAGACATAACCCTGGTTCTGCGATGGTTCAGCTACAACGGATGCGATGGTTAGTGCACGAACTTGTCTAATCGTCATGCCACAGGCTTCAAACGTCCTTGCGACACTACTTATTACGCTTTATCTATCTAAATATTCAAACAGTCATGGTTTTATAAACACAGCACAGCGATTAGTCTAGACGTGCATGCGTATTAATTGGGGATTGTTGCATTTATAACGCAATACTTTGTTGAAAATCCTCAATTTGCAAAGTCACGAAGTCATTTAAAGCCATAAGAACGAAGGTTAGGCAAATCCATGTACTAGCCAGTATTCCCATCGCTGTCTATAGAAATAAATCTTTAAAGAAAACGAGCAACGTTCGTCCGAACGCAGTCTTCCTCCTCTTCAGAGAAGGGACTCGTCACAATATGATCTGGATTGTGCTTTTTGCACAACTACAAGCGCGATATTCTGTTGTGTATATCAACGCTTTTAAAATCATCTACTAGTTGGTTGTTTATATTCAGGTGGCAAACATGGCGGTAAGAACACCGACGAAAACGTGTTGTTTTGTACCTGCCTTTACCTTCGTCTATGTTGTCAGCGCTGTTATCGCCTGAATTCGGTTTTGCGTCTGTGTGGCTTTTTGATGATGTCCGACATGTCTACGTTTGCGCATAACACTCCGGAACCTGCTATTCTCCCCCTCCCTCCTTCACCTCCCCTCTTTAATGCGATAGCTGCTTAGCTAACTTCCGCCACTGGGATGTCGGTTTCTTTCTTTCTTTCTTTCTTTCTTTCTTTCTTTCTTTCTTTCTTTCTTTCTTTCTTTCTTTCTTTCTTTCTTTCTTTCTTTCTTTCTCTTTCTTTCTTTCTTTCTTTCTTTCTCTTTCTTTCTCTTTCTTTCTTTCTTTCTTTCTTTCTCTTCTTTCTTTCTTTCTTTCTCTTTCTTTCTTTCTTTCTTTCTTTCTTTCTTTCTTTCTTTCTTTCTTTCTTTGTTCTCTGAAAATAAAAGTTTTACGGCTGAAACAGACACCTATGCAATCGGCGTCTTAGTTCAATTGAAGTCAGACTTGCTGAACCTCATTCCTACAGTGCCAGTGGGACAAACTATATTATTATATTATATAAATATTATAGATACGGTACAGATGCACGAAGTCCCACAACACAGGAAAATTGGCCCAAAGTACTGTGTCAGAACAAAAATGTATTTAATTTCAGAAGTACAGACATTGCATATACAGATGACGCCATTTTCACCGGCATGAATGTACATGCACTAATATTTATAGATAACATTACTAGTCTCGAAACACTAGCTAAAGTGCTGTCAATTGCATACGTCCAACAGACTGATCCGATCTGTGGGTATATGGACAAAGAAACGGTATTGGTTACGTCCCACGTTTGTTCGTAGCTTGTCGCATCCCGCGCAGGGGATAGATAGCGTACACGACACCAGGGAACTTCTCACGTGGCAGGCAGTACTTTAAGTTCACAAGAACTTCAAAGAAGGACGTCTTTAAACTGCGTCAGATGTGCATTTTAACACTCGATAAAGCTAAATCACGCATACACCAAGCACTTGCTATTTACAATTAAGCATATGCCCTCTCCTAGACGTTCGTGCGGCCCCGACGATGAGTACGTATGCCGCCTACTTCCCGAGTGTCCCACACACAGTGGTCCATAGGGAGCACCTCGAACAACTTGTTTATTTGACTCGTATCGACATTTTTCACTTGCTTGGGTGTTTTGTCCATGGCCATCAACAGCGGCACGTCACAAAGCAACGAGAGCCACTTACGACGCTTATTTTAAGACACTCGCATATCTGATTATTTTTGGCTTCCCTGCATCGTGTGCAACTGCGTCTCATTCGCGTGTCTGTGGGGAGCATAGTTGTGCACCTCTGACATCCGCTGACTTTGCTATAACAGAAAATATTTGCCCGAAGCTTCCGCCTTTAATGTCGCTTCATTTCTTTTTTAGAGCGAAACCATTGATCGCGTCGCAATGACCTTGAGCCGCCCGAAGGCGAGCCGCCGGAGCGCAAGTGTGGCAGGTGTGACGTCAGGCCACGTGATCCGCTGCGGAGAGGCGTCGCAGCTGCGCTCGCTCGGAGCCTCGCCGCTGCGATACCACATGACTAGGCGAGGGTTTAACCAGTTTAACGGCTGCTTCGCCGGCGCTTGGTCGCGCTCAGTCTGGCTCAGTCTCGCCATGGATGACGCACCGGCTGGGCCGTCTGTGCGTGCGCTTCAGCGCAAGCGAACGGCTCAATCCAATCATCCAGTAGATATAGCTAGACGGCAGGCTGCGAACTCTCAAGCAAAGGCAAAGTTGGCTGCTGAAACACCGTAGCAAAGGCAGGCCGGATTAGCACCTTATAGAGAAGCTTAACGAGTGCGGAAGCGTGCATTAATGAAACACTGTGTGCATAGTCTTTGCAAAACTAAGGCAAACAGACCTTTCGCTCCTGACAACTAGGTTCAGAAGAGTTAAACCTCAGCCAATTTTCTTATATAAGTATTTGCTAAGCAAGTAAAAAGGAGCAGCCGTCGCTAACTAACAGTGACAACTCCTATACTTATTTTCGTCTCAATGAAAAGAAAGGAAAGCCTGCAGGTTTCTTCGTTGCATCAGCGAGTTGTTTCGTAATTTAGAGCGTTGCAACAAAGTGTGGTGCATGCGTACGTTATAAATGCATTCTTAGTAGCAGACAACGCATGCACAATGGTTTCTCTACCTGAGTAATCACGGAAGGCCTTTCTTTCTACTTCAATTGCATCGTGCAAACGTTTCGTAATTGCGAGCCTTCTAACTTAACACACTGTTTTCGCTCACAGGAAAACTCCAGATATCTTGTTTCATTGTAGCTTTCGTTGTTGCAAAGCTGTGCAAAGTGTGGGTCTCTATATATGAGCAGAAACTGCGCAAAGTAGACGCCCGTATTCATTACAATTCAATGAACCAAAATACACCAGTTCTGAGCAACAATAAAAAAAATAGTGCTGCGTAATACTTCACGCAAAGCTCGAACGACTTCGAAACTGAATAAGTATGCATCCACAGAGAAACAAACCATATATTCGTTAAGACATAATTTCTGAGCAATGCACGTCAACCTCCCCCGTGCACAGAGCACACATTGAAAGAGAACTTAAATTATGTTGATAGAGCTCCTAAATGCCACGCTGCTGACATAACGTTTTGAGCGTTGCGCACTATGCAAATACGAACATATGAATGCCGGGCTATCGTTAATATTGGAATACCCGCTTTGAATACATATACTGCCCCGTGTACTTATTGGTCTTGCCCCAGGTGGTCAAAATTGATCCGGAGCCCTCCACTACGGCGCGCCTCATAATCAGAACTGGTTTTGGCACGTAAAATCCAGGAAGAAGAAGAACTTATTGGTCTTTCCCAGTGACCGTCTTTCACCGGCTAACAAGTGTTCAAAGTTATCGCCCAGCGTAAGACGCGCCTTTACGTATCGGAAGTTTCTGGAATGTTATCGCTTGTTCTATCTGTTGTTTGTATATTATCGCCGATACTTGTACAATCCGATTGCGTGCACGACGAGAATTGTGGTGTACTGTCGCCCAATTCTTTAGCAGTACCGTGCGAGCGTCGAGCGGCCGGTAGGTGAACGCAAGAGAGACCAGCAAGAGATCAAGTTCCCGCGGATCTGGTCGTTTCACACAAGACATAGGCCTGATTTGGACCCCAGCACACGCGGGTCTCGCCGGCGACGAGGTGGCTCACGCCAGCGCCCGGGAAATAACGGACCGGGCGCAGGCATTAGGTGAGTCGCAAATCGTTGCCTTCGAGAGGCCGTTTTCTGCGCGAGATTGCCTTCTCACATTCCACGCCATCTGTGCACATTATATACTCGATCGTCTTACATTTCCTCCGTTGGGCGTAATTCTCCACGCGAACGCGAGATCATGTGGCGGCAGCTACAGAATCGCACCTTTCTCTCCCCTCACTTTCTTCACGTCATTCACCCCTCTCTCTACCCTTTTCCCGCGTGCCGCTTCTGCTCAGCGGCCAAGGCAAATCTCAACAATATAAAGTGGGGATGCTCTCAACACCCTACCCCCTGAGGGGCCCTTTAATAATTTACTCACTATAGCAAGGAGCAGTGGGGGGCTGCCTTGAGCAGCTCTAGGCCCGATGTTTCGGACGCCATGCTATGGTGGGCTGGGAGGGTGGTCGAGGACTACCTCGAGTAGACCCCCCTGCACCTCTACCCCGCTGCCTCTTTCCTTTTAAAAAGGATAAAGTTGTTACTACTGCTACTACTATTGTCTCGCGCGGCACGTTGCAAACGGAGCAAAGTGTGGCGCGCATGCCTCGCTAATCGGGAGTTCGCGAGAGACAGCGCGTGGGTGACGCGTGGGCGCGATTCACAATAGCCACCGCAGACAGACCTCCGCTCACGCAGCGCTTTGTTTCCATATATGGCATCGTTGGATGCGCTCGCCGCATGTCATCGGTGAACTGACGACGGCGCGCTAGTCTGGCTCCATCTCGTAGCGGTCGTTGCCCGCCTTGCGCGGCACTACGCTTTTGTTTTAACGCTCTCTTTATACACTCCTCCTCCACTTTCCGCCTCACGGTTCCACTGCACCCTCCTTCTCCGCCTTCCTCTTCATGCTCTCTTCGTTATCACCGTCTTTCATAGCCCGCTGCGCTTAGCATTCGCTCTTTCATTCTTCGCTGTGCTCGTTTGCTCGGTTACGCCAAGGGAAAACGCCGACGTTCAACGCAGGATCGGGCGCCTAAGAGCTGCGCTCTAAAATATGCCATTTCTACGCACTGTGGCAATCGATATATGCGAAACGTTTTGCGCCGTTTGTGCGCATTGACGACATTTTTACAGTTTGTTCGCGACTGTTGCCATGCATGTCTAGAAGAAGCATTTCTTTTATTGAAGAGACACCAAACGAAGCATGCTTTCTGACGGCGCCTCTCGCTTCCCCTGCAATCGTACTATGCACGCAAGCTGCCCCAAGCGAAGAGTGGCACGGCTGTTATTCACCCGTTTTGTCACTGCGTTAGCTTTACGCATTCTTTGTCTCCTTTGTCTACCATTCTATCTCCCCTCCGGGCTGTTGCGGGTGAGTACAAAATGTTGCGGGGGGGCTCGCGCGTAATTACAGCCGTTCAGAGGGCATTGTGGTGACGCCCACGGTTTCCCCGTTGAATCAAGCGAACTCCTGACGTTGAGCTTTAGCGGGACGGACAATAACGCAGATCACCCTAATGGAGACGCCTCTCCTACACCCCTGCCATGTACATTCTACACGTTCTCAACACTTCCCGGCGTGGCGTGCAAGACAGCAGCAGCAGAAGTGGAAAAGTCGAAGCAAGAGGCAAATAAAGTTTCGCTTTAAAGCTCTCATACCCCAAGCACATAAATTGCTGTGTTGCTAAAGAACATTGCGAGTAGTTAGTCTGTTTGAGGTGTCTGACACAAAGTGGAAATGCCGTCTAAATGGGTCAGTAAGGAAGCGTCACTAACGAAAAGGGGCAAGCAACGTTTGAGTGGTAAGAAAAGATCTTAGTTTATAAATGGCAAAGAAAGGAAAAAAAACACCATTGAAAGGATCCCTACTATTGGCGAACAAAAGTTTGCAATAAATACTTTGTACGCCTGCCGTTTCGTAAGCCCTTTCTATGAAGGAAGGGAACCTAAACTACATTAGTCAGACTTTTGGTTAGTGCCGGGGATGAGAAATTCAGTATTTTGGAATGAACCTTATGCCAATTTCACTTGAATTTCTAGTGCTTTGCTGTTGTTTTTATTGCCCTATTTCCACTTCGCCTTTCCATGCTTTCGGTTACCTTCATTTGCTTGTCTTGTTTGCATTGCCTTGTCACACTTCACAAAGTGATCTCCGGTAGCCGAGAGTAGTGTATGTTTCTGGATTAAACCAAGCTATAATCAAGCGCCGTGTGTATTTCTTCTGCTGTTTTTGTCCTCCGCGCTTGTCACTTGAAGTATGAACTCGGACCATTTTCTAACCGAAAAAAAAAATAAAAACTTATTAGCCTCTTTCTAGACGCTTGTGAGGCAGTGCAAAATACATAGCCAAAATAAATGCTTCGCACAGTGTGCAGTCGCCTGCCTTTACGCATGCCTCCTCTATATATACTAATTCTTGTGTATTTTCCGTCTATAATGGATGCTCGACTTTATCGTAACACGCTATGTAATAAAATAGGCAATTCATTTGGTTTGATGCAGATTACTGCGTACAACGCTTGCACTGCCGCCGCTGCCGCTTGCAACCATTTGTCACCTGCACAATGTCTGTATATATGCTCCGAAGAAGGCGTAATGACGCGTGCAAAAGCATGCCACCGCTTTCCACATTATTTTGCTGGCTGTTACGACGTATACTTTTCAGTGCGAAAGAACACGATGAAGAAGAAAGCTATAGCGCATAGCGCAGATCACCATTCAAGCAGAAAGATATCTTCTGGGCGGAAGGATGACAGAGCATCCATCCTTTCATCAGAACGCTGTTCTTCAACTAGCAAGCGGTGACGAAAAAACCTCTCAAGCCACCGCCGTTACGGCTGCCCGCCTGTTAGTGTCTGTCCCGCTAAAGCTCAACGTCAAGAGTTCGCTTGACTGATCGTGCGCCGAATGATGTTGAAAATTGGAGCGCTAGTTATACTTATTTTGCGCTCAATATTTTTTTCTGCTCATCAAATCTGCTAGCGCTGTTGTTGCGACATCGTAGATGTCAAGGATGAAAGCTTCCGCAGTCTACGCACGTGGGTCATTAGACCTTGAATGGTCGGTGGAGTGAGTTCATTCTTGATTCTCAGCGACAACAGCAGACTCAGTAAATGCTGGTCTTCGCGAGTATATAAGAAGGCAGCGCTAACAATCTCATAGAATGCAACTACGGAGAAAAGCAGCATTATGGTAAGTGGCTGCTAGTGTAAGCTTTTTTTTTTTTTTTGCTTTTTTAGAAGGAGAAAATTCACGTCGGTGCAAGTAGGTGCACTTTATCCAAGTAGGTGCACTCTATAAACGTGATTAAAAGTCTTCTAAGGCATGTAAACAAATACTTGTCAACGTTTTTGATAGGACAGGATAAGACAGTGCAGCACAGGCCAGGGCTTCAAGCATGGACATAACAAATTAAGTTTGGCAAACTTCACAATGTTTGAAAGTAACTGCTTTGATGATGACCTACCTTGATACGAGAAAGGTTCGTCACTCAACGTGAGTGCCCTTAGAGCTAACAATGGTAGAAAGGGCGTGGAGGTAATCAGAATAAGGACAATTGCTAAAAAAATAAGAAGAAAAAAAAAGAAACAATCTGCAGATGGGTATGTACGGTTTTTTTTTTTTTTAATCAAGGTACTATTAGGAATGAAAGTCGCCAAGAGAGAGACTAATATCTTAGTTGTTATAAGGAAGCAGCGATCGGTCTGTAAGGCATTTCTATATTGCTACTACAAGCTGGAGTAAGAAAGAGGGAAAGAAAGAGGGAAAGGTAGATGGAAGCGGAAAATCATGAGATGCTATACGAACGCCGAGCGAATGAGTTTCTTAAGGGGGTGCGTGTTTCAGCTTGTAAAGCTTCAAGGCAAGGAAATGACAATAATTTGAGTGAAAAAAGGTAAATAATTTGAATAGAAAGGAGTTCACAGTGTTGGTTCTTACGGCTCTTGCCTTTAACTTCACATCTACGAGGCTAAAGATAGAAGAAGAGAAATGGAAGAAATTGGTTGTACGACAATCACCATAGACTTTAATAATGTGTCATCTCCTGCTAAAGAAAACTTGATCCAGCGTCTCATCCTAGTGAATTTTAGCAAATGCTAATGCGCTTGCCAGTATTAAGTCATTCATGAGCATCGGTATGCTTCGTACTTCCGATAAATTCATAAAACGCAACTATTAGGACAAGCTAATGTGTGTACGATAAAAATATGCGTGCAGATTGAGTGCACATATTGGAATCTCTCTGAAAGCTTTATTGACGCAACTGTACGTTATACAACTAACGAAGGTACATACAATCGTGTTTTTCCATGCAGCGTGCATGCCTATCCGAGGAGGCATGTTGAATGGACCGCTTCTCTTTAAAGAGTGAAAAAAAAAGAAAGAACGTCAATAATACATTCAGCGCACACTTTCGAACTCTTTAGAGCTGTCTGCGATGCCGCACTTATGTTTATAAATTTTTGACAGAGTGTGAGCTGGCAAATTTTGATTCTTCGGCTCTGCGGTAGCATTTTGATGAAGTTTTTTTTTTTTTTGGCTACGTCTCTCAACAACTTCCTCTAGAAATCGTTAATTGGAAAGTTGCAGCGGTGAAAGAACTTCCTCCCACATCTTACGGTATCCGCTTCCTTCCTTTCAAAAAGACAATCAGTAATACACTATATGATTAAATTGTTTATGTTATTAGTGCTCTATTAATTACAGAGAAGCCGTATGATCTACAGACATGCCAAGCCACCTCGCTCGACAAGGCCGGTCTTTCTAGAAGATACTGATCAAGTGCGTAGTGTGGCTGAGACCTTGGATTCCATTCCTGAGTAGATTTCGCATCTGGAAGGTTGTCCTTGTTTGCCCGATTTTTGAACTTTCATTGGACTACGTAGCATGAGTGCGTTTGTTTTTCATGTGTGGGTCTAAAAGTTGTGTAAATAACTTTCGCTCCACATTACTCATATTTCCAAGCAATAAAGAAAAAAATCGCTTTACCTGGCACTCGGCCGCGCAAAGCTTGAAACGGCAAAGCTGGGCGATCGTAGCCGAGCATTTTCCGGAAGTGCGCGCGAACTTTTCATATTATTACTCATGATGATGATAATTTCTTTTCGCACGTCTCGGACTTACGGCCGTCACTGCGCGTTGTTTAGCGCAGCTTGCAACACCGACACCGCGTTGCAATGCCGACAACGCGTTCCAGCAGACCCGCTCCCTGAATGCGTCTCTTCTCTCTGTCTCTCTCTCGGTCTCATAGCGCGCACAACCTCTTCTTCATCTCGCAGAGCAAGAGCGTGCGAACGCGCCAGCTGTGGATGCAGACGACAACGCTCGAACGCAATCATATGGTTCGCATAAATGCATGTTCTACAAGCGTGGCTGTACAAACTTCATGAACCCGAACTAGAATGGCTTCCTAGGTTAGAAGGGCTGATATATTGAGTAATATATGAGTAACAATATGAAAAGTTCGCGCACCTCCGGAAAATGCTCGGCTACGATCGCCCAGCTTTGACGTTTCAAGCGTTGCGCGGCCGAGTGCAAGGTAAAGCGATTTTTTTTCTTGCATGTGATGCGGCTCACGTGCCGCGCCAGACGCAGCCGCCGCGGTATTACGGTTGAGTGAGTGAGTACAAACTTTATTTAAAACCTGAGGAGAAGGTTCATAATGTTTCGAGGTTCGACGCAGATGGATAAGGCGCTAAAGAGTGATAATGACTTATAATGATCGGAACGTCATCATCGCACCTGACGCCGCCACCTGAAGTAGTACGGTAAAGTATCGCGATGGGGACAGAGTGCGCAGAGTGCTGATAGCTTTGTGAGCACTGTGTTCTCGCCGTTTAGTTCGCGTTGAAACGAGTCCGAAGGTGAATTCGTTCGCTGCTGCGGACTCTATCTTGAAAGTTATCGTCTTAAAGGAAAGACGGACGGATGGTTTTCCTCGTTGCGTAAGCATAGAAACACTTACGCACTTTAAAGATGTCAGCGGTGGCGTTGAGGAAGAGTCTCTGCCTGCCATGCTGCGGTGCAGGGTTCGATTCCTCCTCAAATGAGGTTTTCCTTTTGTCTGTGTATTTTGGCTGTTATTCTCACGTGGCGAAAACGTTAATAACAAAATTAATAACACTAAACCAGATTTGCTTGACGTGCACTCAGGTGGACCACATGGGTTAGTATTAGGGCCATTGTTGTTTCTTATGTATGTTACTGGTGTCGCTACTTGCGCTGAGAATGGCGTAAAAGTGAGGCTGTTTGCCGACGATCTCGTGTTGTGTACCTGTATTCCCGGTACAGATGACCAGAATAAATTAAACTCGCTACTACATATAATCGCTAGATGGTGCAATATTTGGGGTATGGAAGAAAAAACGTCAGTAAAATAAAGTGCAATACTATAGGCCATAAGAAGTCGTTAATTACCGGATTTAGTCGATTGTAACGCGAGGTATTTTTATATTATTTTTGTTGCTTGAACTCGACCCTCGCATTATTTCGAGTAACGGCCAAATTAAGGATATTAAAACACATATTCTAAATTTCGAAGTGCTTAACGTTACGTTTGCGACGTGCACCTTTACGTTTCGATTCAATACACAGACAAGTCGGCCGAAGTAAAAACTTCATTTTTTTTTTTTGGAATCCACGCCAGTAGCGCTGGGTTTGTGACTGGCGTTACGGTTAGGGCGCCTTTCGCGCTTCGACTACGTTCATTCGCAACGTTATGGCGACGCAGAGCACTCCGTCTCCATCTCAGACGATGATGATAACTGAAGAGAAGTCGTTCCCAAATTGATTCCTGGAATAAAGGTACCATTTCTCTTTCCGTTCATCTCGGGTTACATTCGCTATTTTATTTTTTACTTCGCGGACTGAAAAAAATTTACCCTCGCGTTACAATCGTGTACATAAATGTGTACATAAATGTGTACTATCGTGTACGTAAATGTGTACATTCGAGTAAATACGGTACATTTGATTATAAATTGACGGGTTCTAATATAAATCGAGCAGAGGCTATAATATATTTATGTATAACCATTACACGTACGCTAAAGTGGGACGTTCATATTCAACATATAATACGCAGAAGCATTCAGAAGACTGGCGTTCTTGCGAAGGAAGTTGGCTGTGGCACCTGCTCTTGTCAAGCTAACAGCCTACTAAACATTATTGCGACCAATCCTCAAGTACGGTATACATTGCAGTAGGTTGGAAAGTAGCCAAAATAAAACACTGTGGTTCATTTATTCAAAGTATTCTCGTCATGACAGCGTGAGTGCTCTTCGGAATGGAGCTAGAATACCTACACTTGCTTGTTCGTGTCGTGTGGCTGCAATGAAGTTCATCTTCATGCTTTATCACGACTGAGTTACCATAGATAAAAACCAGCATTTGAAACCACCCCATCGTCATTCCAGTATAAGCTGCCATGATAAGCACCTGAGGCCATACGTCACACGCTGCAACACATTCAAATAAACTTTTCTTTTTCGAGGTCTATAGATAAATAGAACGCGTTGCCGCGTGATATTGCCGAAACGGACTGTGTTGACAACTTTGTGGCTAAAGTGGAATCTTACTTCCTCACACAATAAGTATAGTGATCTTACTGATTTACTTGTATGCTTAGGAAGCGTGATAGTAACCGCTTATCACAATTTGGCGTGCATTTTTTTCGTTAACGAAGCGTAATGATTTTTTTATTGCAGATGTTGTTTGTTAATGCAAATATGTGTACCACATGAACTTCTGTGTGCACTTTATACCCCACTACCTGTAGCAGCCTGTGCAAGGTTGACAGTACTTTTTAAATAAATAAATAAATAAATAAATTTTCACCACTTACATGTTATAATGGCAAATGACACCATGCAATGCGCCCTCACGGCCGTTAGCCAGCCAGATCTAATGCACTGTCAGTTTGTACGTATAAGTGTGTTCATGACATTTTACAAAACCTAGGTTGTGTCTGGCCACGCCCCCTTTTACACATATACGTGATCTGTACCTGCCCTGTGTTGACAAAAAATATCTAAAAGAAGAACGCAGGCTTTCTCTAGATTTAGCGGAACGGTTATTGCTCGTCTGGCCACAGCAACAAGCTGCCTAGCTTTCCATTTTTAGCCAAATCCTTAGACGTTGCCGGTATCACTTCAAGGCCAATTATCTCAAAACATCAATTTTTGCGACGTTTGACCCTTTTTCTCTGGAACCATAAAAGCTATATGGATATTTTTTTCCCACTACCAATACAACACAAGGAGGAGTCTACTGAACTAGAATTATGGAAATTACTGCAGGCACTTTTGCCTGACAAGCTGTTTATTTCCTATTTTGGCTTAAAAATTGGGATGGTCCCCTAAAAACAAGAACATAAAAGAGCCAAACTATATAAAACAATAATTCTAGCTCAGTAACGAGTACACATATAGCTGAATACAATGATATCAACATGAATCCTTTAAGCCTAGCCGATCCTGAGAAAACGGGTTATATACATAGGGTAAATACGTGGGAGGTATAGGGCCTACACTGTTCCCTTAGGCGTGCTTATTCCCGACGTATCCTAACGTGAAACATGAATAAACCAACGACAAATGTCGGACGTACTTCCATAAGAGCACTTCCAGGTCCGTCTAATGTACCTGCAAGGAAAGTTGGAGGGAGACGTCAGACGCTCCTTTAGCCACAGCCTAATTTTAACCACTTGGGTTTCTGTTTGGTTCTGGAATATGTTTCAGTGGAAAAGGTTGATGTAGATTATTTCGCGGCTGCTTCATTTCTCTATGTTATGCGGCAACAATAAAGTAATGATATCAAAAAGTTGCAGTGGCTTAGCTCGGCTATGCCAGGATATACGTAGCTTTAGCAAAGGTTCAGCTGATTATTCTTAGCTTATTCTTAAGATTATTCTTAAGATAAGATTATTCTTATGAGTCAAGCTTCTCCGTTCTTCTGCGCTGTTGAGCAGCATTTGCGCTCTCCTTCTCCATGGCTATACCACACTGGAAAACGCCAGTCAGAAGCGCAGCGGCTCCAGCGCAGTGTCAGACGGCGACTGCACAGCGAGCGCGCGACGGCGCCAGTGCGTCTACCACGGCTACGACGTCACTCCTCTGGAATGCGCAGACCGGCGGCGGTGAGTCGTGCGCGGCGGCGGGGGAGTGCGCGAGAGGTGTCGGCTCCGGTGGCTCCGGTGCGCAAGCCGTGTGACATCAGTGATCCTTGCGCATGCGCAGCACGGCTCTTGATGTGCCGCGCGAAACGGGCTTCGCTAGGCCAGTGTAGCTAACGCTACAAAATATTGGTACGATATGAACAGATTTCGATCAGTACCTAACAAGCGGCCACGCCAATACGCCACTATGGGTTAAACTTTTCAGTTTTTACAACTACATGTGTTAACATAGACGAAAAATACCGAACCAACAATGCAGTTGGAACTCAGATTACAATACAGAACACGACAGGCAGCACTGCATACATCACCACGACAACCTGCTTATCTAAACCCGCGCCCTCAAAAAAAAAAATATTTTTGTTGCAGTTAACTCGTTGAATACCGACGAAGGATTTTGTAGATGGGGTATTTAGACAGTATTAATCCGCAGTCTTTAACCAGGATATCTCTCATAGACGAGCATGTTTGTTATATATGTCTATTACTTTGACATCTATAGCAGGTAAATAACAGGCCCATGACACCTCCTCTGTATGCGGCGGAACGTTGTAATTTTTAAGGATAAGAATATTGCTCAGAGTTAACAACTGGCAAAAGTGGTCGAAGAGATGATGACTCACCGTGTGACGTACGAGGCAACGTGAAACTGAAGTCGAGTGATGTGCCATCGTGCGCCGAACTTCTGACGCACAGCATAAAGTCATCTTCATAATCGTCAGTGCTCTCCGATCCTGACGGAAAAGCATCTTCCAGTTCATCTTCCCAGATTGTTTCCAACATTAAGTCACAGCTTGGGTTCTAACTTGGCGTATCGAGGGTATTTTCTCGCTCCTAGAGAACAAAATTGAGGAGCGAACTTGCAACAAGCCAGGAAGTTGGCTTTCGAAGAATGTTCAAACGTGTTCGTGGAGTAGCGAACTCACACAAGCTTTGGTATTGCGATGGTGGAAGCGTTAAGCATGCATTCGTCCACTTCACTTCGCAACTGCCAACACAGTTGCTTTCTGGCACTTTCAGGGTCTTGGCACCGTTCACAGTGTCATATAGTGTACATACAAAACAGTCTGCAATTCATTTTACGGTATAAATAGTTGGTTAAATTTGGTTGAAACTCCTTATTAGCAGATTCCACAGTTTTTTTTTTTTTTTACGTGCTATTAATCAAGCTGGAATGGTATGAAATTCCCCATGTATAATTTAGTCAAAGGGTAGCGGCGCAAGCTGTGGCCCTTCTTTAACATTATTTTTCACCTTTCTCGACTAAATGCATGCCATTTGAACTATTCCTAGAGTGTTACAGATTATAAAAATGGAAACAGAAGGCAAACTCTTCGACGTGAGAAGGGCTCTTAGACGCGAGAATTACGAAGCTTACGCAACTTCGACGCTTGCTGCAGTCCACTTTTTCCTTACCAGGGAACCGTTGTTCGGTGGCTGATTATGCGTGCCCTATTTAAACCCGCTCGTCAAGGAACAAATATCCGAAAATTAACCAAAGAAACATAAACGCCTGTTGTATACAAGCTCTTCTTGAACGTCAGCAGCACGAAGCACAGTCTTCAGTGTTGAGGACAGCATGGAATTTCACCACTGAGGCAGCATCCTCCATTGGCGTGAAATCCATGTCCACTGCGAGTGTGAATCATGGTATATTGCAACATCAAGGCGCTCAATATGAAGGTAACCCTTCGACGACCAATCACTTCGTGAACACGAGACGTTCTCACTCAGCGTTTAGCACATCACAGACTGTCACAGGTGACGACAGAGCCCACATCCGGCCACTAAACACACGTCCAGCTTAGACACGCACTCTTGGACATCGTCGGGGTGGTTGCAGGCGAAAACCACGATCCAAACACTTTGAGCACCAGCGTTACATTGCGGGCCAGTTCAGGCCCACGGCAGCCCACTTCCTGCTCTGGCGCGCGAAGGCGTACACACTTGGCACCTTACACATATAGACGCCGCCTCGCAAGCAAAGGCGCGAAAGCAACAGCGTATATCACCACAGCAAGAAGAAGGAAAAAACATAATAACACAATCTCCACGGAAGAAAGTGGATTTCCGCGAATGTGCGTACGGGTGCCATGAGCAGTGCGCAGTGAACGAAACCGTTACGCCTGGCAGTAAAACGCCATGCTGTGACAAAAGGCGTTGGGGTGAAGGCTTGAAAAGGTTGGAGATGGAGGTCACGCTTGTGACCGGGTCGTCAAATTAGCGAGCGCAATTGGCAGCGAAATTCACTTGAGAGCTTTGTGTCGAGCGACCAAACAATCGGCGCCCTTTGCCCCTCACTTCGTGCGTTCTTTGATACCGTATTGCTGAACGTTTAAACGCCAGCTGCTGAAAAAGTATGGTGGTGTGAAAACAGATTGGTTTTTATTGGGCCAGAGCCTTTCTTTAATTTTTTGCGCTGAAGAAAAATCCATTATTTTTTTTTTTTTGAAGCTGGTATTCAAGGCGAGGATTCTTAAAGCCGGGCGCGTGAAGGAACGCTTCGTGTAACAATACGCCAGCCACCAGTTGTGTTGATAACAAAATGATAACAAAATAATAAAAGGCGTCTCCCCCGAGCGATGTGCTTTTTGATGGTAGCTGTCACTTCTTAACTGCACCACAAGGATTTATCCACTGCATTTGGGACACATCCACTTAACTTGAAAAATCAAAGGCGCTAGTAGAGCAGTAAGGCTTCTGCTTCCGCTGGCCAAGCGCTTAATGCGAAATAAGATTACTATATACTGCGAAGGCAATCTCTGCGCTTTTTCTTCGCTGTTGGCGCATGAAGTACAGAACGTGGCAAAAAGAAAGAAAGAAAGAAAGAAAGAAAGAAAGAAAGAAAGAAAGAAAGAAAGAAAGAAAGAAAGAAAGAAAGAAAGAAAGAAAGCACGAGCTCGGCAGAATGCGGAAGGATCTTAACTTCATTTCTATATATTAAATGAAATCTCTTTAACTACAAGTTTTGCGTCGTGGCTTATCCACTTACCCAGTTTATGGGGAGTACGAAAATGCCTGCACTTCGTCGAAGCGTACCTCAGCGATTTTTATGGTGTAGTTGCTCTGCATGCACGAATAGAACAAAAATAAATCCGTTTCTCCGCTGGTTTATCACCGCTACGCTGATGAGCCTCAGAATGCCGCAGGATTAACGTGCGTTCACTTCCGTGTATCTCTCCTAAATAAGGCGCCAATTTCTACATGTACAATTCCTACAATTTCTTGAATATAACTTGAAGCAGCGTGAAGGAACGAGGACGTAAACAAGGTTCGTCATGATAAACCAACTCACTCAAATCAAGTTGTTACTACACTTTCATTTTCAGTTAAGAAACACACACACACGTGCGCACACACACAAGCACTTATACGGCATTGCAGAATCACAACGTAATTTGCAGTGAAGCTAGCAAGCATTGCCCGAAAGTGCTATATTGTCCGCAGTGTGTGACCGTACAGTAGCACCAATAGTTACAAGGGCTGCTCTGGACTACTTGAAGATCCCCGGACTATAGACGCAAAGCTTTAAGGAAACTAATGTGTTAGTGTATAAGTATATGCATCCCTTCTTCCTGTCCTCATCCTCATCTTTCATCACTCTTTTTTTGTCCCCTTTCCTTTTTCTCCTGTACAGAGTAGCAGGCCAGAGCATGCTAGCTCAGGCCGACCTTTCTGCCTTTCTATTAAATTATACCTCTCTCTCTCCCCCTCTCCCCAGTGAAGCTGTTAGTTTCGAGCGGTTACAATAAGAATTTCAATTGTTTGCAAATGAACCACTCGCGTTATAACATTTCCCAACGATGACTCATGGAAAGTAATCCCATTTCGTGCAAATATAAACTGGATGCAACATTTACTTCTCTCATGAAACCGTGTATACGTGCTTATAGTGCTTGTATAACGTTGCGATTAACGCACAGGTACACATATGGACGACGCTTTATCTGAGAATATCTTGCCTAAACGCACGGGAACGGAGAATTAATTCACTTTTCTAGGGATCCCTGGCACTTAATTTTAATTGAACACTCTTAAGACTTTGCCCAGCATCACTAACAAGTTACTACTTGTTCCCTGGAAATGTCAACTTTGTGGCGCATCGAGTTCTTTCATGACATGTGGCAAACACCGTACGCCGCTCATAAAGTACGTTTTTGATGCTCTGGTATGCTTGCATAAGTAATTTTCTACAAGCACTGTGATTAACCTACAGAGTTTAAGCTTCTATTGCGCATGAACTGAAACATTTCTTCTATTTCAATGAAATATAAATTGTTTATCTTGTTCAGTTGACCTAGGAGTACTGTATACGCACCTCGCATAACTGACAAATTGGGAAGCAAACAAACATCCAGTTAATAATTTAAAATCTCATAATTACCCCGAAAACTTGTTATTTTCGTCCCACACCGCTGTAATGCCTCCAAATATAAAACTGACTTCCACTTTTATTTCTCCCAGGGAAGTGGAGAAACATTGTAAACATTGTAAGCATTTCATGTCATGCCTGTGAACAGGTAGAAAACGAAGGATTAACCATTTTAATTTAGCGCTTAAATAACCAACGCACTTTAAAATTTGCCTGTACGTTACTCCTAAATTCCCGCCCCTATTTCTTACAAATATATACTCAGTAAATACTTAGTTCTCGCTGTACACCGTGAAAACGCGCATATAAAGTTTTCAATTGCTTCTAGTCGCACTAACAGCTTGTCGGTAAAACGCTCACTTAATGTCACTGGAGCTCTTACTAGGACGTGTCACAGGGCTAGGGGGACATTACATGCCTCTACAGGCGGACAGACCCACTCCTCCTGTCTGTCCTAATTCCCCTCCCTTGTCTCAGATGGCGCTACACTATTCTTACCGCCATAGATTCTGCGGGACATCAAGATAGAGTCAGGCAGAACACATCCCGGATGTATGTCCTTGTAAGTGAAGCTTTTTTTTTTAGTTTTTGAGAACGGTCAAGTGGCACACAACACATGTTATGTAGAATGTGCAGGTCTCTTTATTTACAGATTACGACGTGTCCATGGTTTCGGATTTTCGCGTTATTGCGCGTAATACTGGTCTGCGGACGGTAGAGTAATAGGCGTACTTAACAGGCTTCCACGCCGACAACTTCTCTGGTGAACACGTCATCAGTACGTGCACCTGAATATCGAGGTAGGTATCGCGTCGTCCTCGGAATGGTTTTCCAATCGGATCGCACCAACACTGACATTAATCAACAAGCCTAGGAATATAACAGCCCTAGTTACCCACATGATCTAGTGAATAGCAACCAAGACAAGAGGCATGGGGGAGGCGGACACGCCAACGTGTCTCGAAAAACTTACGCTACCCCATACGCACTACTCAACGCGACGCAATTCAACAAGGTCGACACAATGATCAGAAAGGCATATAAGCAGGCGATGGGTCTGCTGATAAGTACGTCCTTGGCCAGCTCCGACCTCGAGGATCAGCAACGGCTGATCGCGAGGGCCCAGGACGCGGCCCGAGATCGAGGCATTCTGGAGGGAGGACGTCTCTCTAAAGCTACATTCACCTAATAAATTTGTTTATCTCTATCTCGCGTCATCCTATACCGGTGAGCAGTTGCTGTTTGCAAGAAAAAACCAAATGTATAACTAACTAACTAAATAAAATTTACTGATTAGGTTGTTAACTAACTACATTATGGCACATATTGCAATTTACAAATTCTAGTCGGGAATCTGTCAAGGCAGATTCACTTGGAACAATTTTTCAAGATGACACCAGTTTCGAGATAATAATTCCCGAACTTTGTAAAGAAATACATTGGCGGTCCAGTAAGTTTAAAGGCTCATGGTTTGAAAGCGCATATCTCGAAACTGGTGTCATCGACAAAATTATTTTCAACTGAATATGCCTTGCAGTCTCACCAGCAACAATTTGCACATAGCAATGTCCGCCGTAAAGTAAGTGGTTTAAAACTTAAGTAGTACATTTCTCTTGTTTTTTAGATTACAGATTTCAATTTCTCGTGCAAGTAGTGCCCGCCAAGGTATATCTAAACAGGTAGCGTAGCTTCCATAGAAGCCCACATGTCAAGAAAATAGCGGCTCGTTGCAACCGTCGCCATCTACGTATCGGGGGAACAACTAACAACAAGCAAAAAATAAAAAATAGGAAGTGACGTCACAACGGGAAATGACAGAGACGTCAAGATCTTATGCTGCTTGGCGCGAATGTTTGAGTTTCTTCAGCGTCCGGCATGCTCGGCACGAGCGCAAACCGAGGGGCGCCAACATGCCAGCAGCGGAAGAAGACGATGATGTTCGAGCCAATGCTAATGATGATAGTTTTTTTTTCTACACGCGGATACGATCCTGTGGAACCTAGCCCTTAACAGCTTCGCTGTAAAAATTTGTCGGCCGTTCCACTCCGTGAAGATGAATGATAAGCGAGGCTTGTACATTTGTATGCCTAACCGTCACCTTTCCCATAAACTTTATGTTTACTGGAATGTGCCCTTGTTCTTCATCCTGCCTTAGAATCTCTTCATTCATTCATACTTGTGTCGCTGTTCGTCGGAGCGGATCACACTGATAAGAGACAAGTTGTCGAACCACAAACGCTTGCGTTCAATGTCTCGAGTTTGCTTGGCGGCGTGGTTAGCAGCATCCACCTGCCATTGCAGCTTGCGATTCGTCGAAATTAAATTGCTTCAAAATTAAATCTGTCCGTCACGTAAGACAATGAAGGGCTCATACCCCCTTAAGCAATGGCTCATACCCCCGTAAACCTGGCCTCCCCATTACGACGACAGTAGAGAAGTGAAATTCTACGCTGGAGTGATTAGCGGCAACGAAGCCAGCTGTGGAAGAAGACGACGACGATGAACGCGGGAGCAATGGCACGAGCGCGTTCGCGCGGTTGCGCCGAGGGGCGCCAACGTGCCATCTATGGAAGAGCACGACGACGCTCGCGCCATTCCTGATGATGATAGCTTCTGCTTGCATGGACGCCACCGAAATCATTACCTTATACCAAGCTTCGCTTGAAAAAAAAAAGAAAAAAAAAACACATTAGAGAGACGTTGGAGCACGCTACGTTTCGGCAAGGGAGGAGGAAAAGAAGGAAGGAAAGGTAGGGAGGTCAACCAGACCAACGTCCGGTTTGCTCCCCTACGCGGGGAAGGGGTTTAAGGGATGAAAAGAAAGAAAGGAAAATGGGGTAAAAAGGTACTTTGAGTGTGAACACGTGCGGTTGTCCATCACTCCACGCTATACAATCGATCACTGAGGCTATATAGTCAAGTTCATGAATCGTAGCAATGCCCACGTAGCTTTGTAAGCCTGCGACGCGTGGGGCCATGGTCGAAGAATCTTTATCTCTCAAAATGGTTCCTCTGTCTAATCGGTTTAACACACTCCTAAGAACGTCGCGTTCGATGTCATAAAGATTGAAAAAAACACAACACATGCTTGATCGTCTCATCACAATTGCATGACTCACAGATAGGTGTGTCGGACATTCCAATAAGGAATGAGTAGGCTTTCGTAAAAGCCACTCGTAACCAGAGGCGGCAAAGTAAAATTACATCGCGGTGGGAAAAGCGCGACAGAATCTACAGCTTCAATGTATAGGACTAAGCCGGTGCAGACGACAGTTCGAGAAAATCGGGTTGTTCCACGAAGTTTCAGTCTTGGTTTGGGCAAGTAAACAAAGGCCCCTCGCAGCATCTGTCCTTGATAAGGGTATGGGAACTGTCAGGGTTTCTTTATGGTCTTACCCGGCGGCATCATTAGCAAGGTCATTAGCGACGATGCCAGAGTGCTCCGGAAGCCATAGGAAGATGCTGCCATGTCCATTTATGAGGGCTTCATGGAGAGCCTCGCGTTTCGTCAAAGTTGTGTGACGCGATAGCGCTGAGCGGATAACCGCTAAATATATAGCTGGTACTTTGTTAACCGACCGCTGTAAAGCGCTGTGCAGCACATGACTCATTGTCTGCTCTGTATGGTGACCTGATTCATTTATTCATTCATTTTAACGTCCCATTTTTTTTTAGTATTTCAGTATTTAGTATTTTAGTATTTCAGTATTTAGCGTCCCAAACCAACATAGGGCCTACGGGAGACGCGGTAGCCGAACTGATTAAATTCCACCTCCTTCGCCGCCTGAGCTTGCTCCCAAACGTGGCACACAAACCGTCTTGCGTTCCACGCTCGTGGGCGTGCGACTTTTGCGGCCGCGATGTAAATGTGTTCTTGTGAACAAACACTCTGTTTGCTTTCTCGTTGTCAGCTGCAGAAATTATGGGCGTTTTTCGCATTAAGACAACATTTAGCATTTGGCGTAGATGACGTCAGTGACACCAGCACTACACCATTGCTTGCGACTGCTACGCTGATCACTAGGACACATATTATAACAACTTTCGTGGTAACAACTTCGATAAATTGGCGTAAAACCAACTGTTCGTTTGCACACTGCTTCGTCCTTTTGCAGAAGTTATTTTTCTTTTCAAACAGACGTTCATCTTATTGACTTTGAAAAAGAATCTTCATATTATTCCGATATGTGGAAGATCTGCCTTTTTATTACACTTACTGCAGTGAAGTCGGTGAACTAATCACTAATGAAGTTGGTACAATAATTATAAAACTTCTAGTTTTATGTTATGTAAATCTCTGATTCATTGTTTGTTGTGAAAGACCCCATATGCATTTTTATGTACCGTTGTGTTCCGCTGCCCGTGTTTGTTATTAATGCGAAAGCATTATACGTCCCATTACGCGATAATCCGTCGGGGTAACCGAAAGATGGTACCAAATTGAGTGATGGCGCACAGAGCAAAAACACGTCACAAAATTTTCAGATTGACGTCAAATTTCTCAGGGATGTCTCTAAAGAAAGTAAATAATGGCCTTGAAAATAAATTTTGGTAACTTTCGGTCTGCGTGGGAATTGAACCCAGGCCTGCGGGGTGCAAGACAAGCACACATCTCCGACGCCACGGTGGCTCGTGGCGTCGAGCGGATCCACGGTTCTCGTTGACTAAAGGTGGTGCGTGCATCATTACACACATGATGGCGCAGCCAATGGTGAGAACGTGGCGCCACGTCATCAGTGTATAAAATGGGCGTATAAAATAAAAAGCAATAATGTCCAACTGAATGGCGCTGAGCGGTTCTTCGAGTTAACACCTCGCGGGCAAGCGAGCGCGTTGAGGCGCTTTTTGGCGCGTTTTGATTTGTCTTTACCAATGCAGAGTTAGAATGCAGGCGAAAGCTTGCGCGGACAAGAAATACGCGAAAAAATAAAATCACTTCACCAAAGGGACTATAATCTATTCGCATTCTCACACGCAAGCAGCATTAAGTGTCTCCGCCGAATATTTTGTTATGTTTCAGGGGTGATGGGGATCATCAAGCTGCTTTTATGCAGTTTTTTCCCCGTCGTACCCAACCACTAATGCACAATCCTCATGTATCATGTGATTAAATGAGCTAAAACTCAAACATGGGTTTTTTACAAGCTCCTTTCTTAGTGTTTCCGCCATAACGGGCGCTGAGTAAAATGTGAAGTAACGTAAAAGCAACTGTTTCGCCCGCATAAATCTCCGCCCTCACCCGGAGAAAGTCGTGGTTGAAACGGCGCACATTCAGGCTACCAACTTCTTCTTCTTTCTGGGGGTTTACGTGCCAAAACCAGTTCTGATTATGAGGCACGCCTTAGTGGAGGGCTCCGGATTAATTTTGACCACCTGGGGTTCTTTAACGTGCATTAAAACGCAAGCACGCGGGCGTTTTTGCATTTCCCCTCCATCTAAATGCGGCCGCCGCAGCCGGGATTCCATCCCGCTAGCAACTATGTTTTTATGTGTTTCACACACAACACGATCGGTGCCGCCTTAGGTCATCACTCCTCGGCCCTATGTGCTCTGCTGGGCTCCTGCTGCCTACACTGCATGTCGTGCGCAAGTGGGCAACATACCGGCTAGCGATCTTATAGGAGTCCATCAAAGAGTTAGTATGAATGCTCTGAAGTTTTCCTCGGTAAGGATATCGGTTTGGCTTTGCGCCTTCCTAACCAACTTCAAACAGGTTACACGAAGCTAAGTGTCTGTCGCTTCAACTTTTGGTTTCAAGCACTGCTGATTCAGCTCCTTCGTCTCAGCAGGTCTACCTACTTGAACACCTGTTTATGAAGACTTCATGTGAGGCCTCGATCTCATCTTCACACTCTGAATTTGTTAGCTCCCCCAAAGGGTGTTTTACTGTGTCTCAAACCAGCACCCTTACACCCTAACAAAAATTCATTTACACAAGCCAAGACATCCATTCAATGGGTGCGTTGAATTGACATAACATCCTTTTGCTTAAAGGGTGTAAGGCATGCCATTACACCCATTTCTTAGAAGCCGTGCATGCATGCGCTAGTCTATGTTGAACCTTGGCATTCGAGTGATTAATGACAAGGCAGCGCTACCTAGAAAGAGAACCAATAAAACGTGGGAATTACTGCAGGGACCAATAGATGTCACTGAAACCCGCTAGAAAAAAAACGTAGATTTATTTTCTGTTCCTCAGAATTACGTCATGATACGGCGATGGTCACAACATAAAAGAAATTTGACATGCAAGCACACCCTAATGCACATCAGGGCAACCCAACACAGAGCACACATACGGACAGAACGTTAGCGTACTAAGACTGCTCGCCCTGCCTACACCCACGTAGGGTGTAGGCAGCGTCTAATCATACCTTCTAACAGGCTTATATAGCCATGGTGTTTCGACCTGCAATGCAGCAGCAGTGGGTGCATGTTTATTCTACGCATAAACAATAAATCGCCATAGAATGCTTTTTGCTATATAGTCAGCACCTCAAAACAAGATATACCTGTTGATGTAAAATCACACCATAATGAATGCCTTTCAACTGGCGACTTCCCTCTATGAGCATGGTGGCGACATGTACAAAGAATAGGTGCTTTGGCAGCTTATAACAAACGGGTGCTTTAGGTGAAGAATAAATCCTTACGGAAACGAAAAGGTTGTGTGGTAATCAAAACACATTAGGGAGGGGGGGGGGGGGAACTTTTTTGCTAATTTCTGCTCGACATTTGCGGGGCTCGAAATCTAAAAAAATGCAATTTTTTTCCAAATTTCAATTTTTTTTGTTTTCCGTTTCGTTAGATGGGGAATTTATTCTCCATCATTTTGCTGAAAAAAGTGTCTTCCTACGCAGTTTCTTTCAAAAGATACATGAAAAAATGTAAACCCACCCGGCGTCTACGAAACCGAAATTGAAAGTGCCAGTTTTATGTGGAACAAAAAAAATGCCTTGGTTTGCAGTTGTTTGCTGGTCATTTAAGAATCGTATCACGTAAAAAAGTGTAATAATGCCATAAAAGCATTTTCAATATTTTATTTATCAATTAAAATAACAAACGCCGCACCAGGTGGACGTGCAATGTTTTGCACGTGTTGTTTATGTTCTGGAGGCTGCACGCGCGTTAAAGGAGCAGCGGATTGTTTGATGGACGAGTTTACTCTCTGTCGCTTACTTTTTCTTACTGGCAGCCACAGAATGGGGGAGTTTAGAGCGCAAAGACGCACAAAATGAAAGTTTGCCGGCAATCAGTACAAGGCGACGGACCTGGAGACGTACTGCAAATACCTGTAATACTGCAAAGCAAGCCAGAAAAAAAAAGGAAGTCGAAGTGCCACACGAGCAAAATCAGACAACAGCAAGATTCAAGACGGAACTGGCTACAAATATAGGGGATTTTAGCTCTCCTGATCATCTTATGTAAGCGCTATGCTTTGAAATATTTTTGTAGATTTTATCAGAACCCATCCTTTTGCGATTTCTTCAAACGCAAACATTCATAACTTTCTCCCTAATAAAGATCTTTTGTGAAACTTGGCACAATTTTTTTCTCACATTATTGGGTGTGCAATGAACCTCAACAAGTAAAAGCGTGCCACAAGTTTTGATATGGATGCCTTTTACACCAAGGCATGCAAGCCCAATGGGAGCACACATGTTTTTGGTTATTTCATTACTATGCTTCGAGAATTCATCTGATCTCAGTAATTTTCGTTCATTGCACAGATCAAAGCCTCGCCTATACCACTGCCAAAAATTGTGTTCTTTTATTGAGTTAAATTAGAGTTATGACTGTTGGCGGGAGACCCACCTTTAATTAAATTTTTCAAATAATAAAAATATTGCAAAAATTATGCAAACTTTAAAAGGCCCACATGGGCCTAAAAAGTGTGCTTTATAATGTATACCAATAACTTGTGTTGTTTATCTTTTTCAAAAAAAGTTTACCAGCACTTGGCCGCATACTTTATTAAGGGTACAAAGCAGCTTACACTGCATGCTGTCAAAAACTGTCACTGCATGTCATCGGTGTCACACTCTGTAGGGAAAAGGCAACAAGTTGTTCCCTTCGAGTTATCTCCACGAACGTAATTTATGACTTCGGAATTCCCCGGAGCCACCACAAGCATGCTCTTTCCCGGACAGAGGCCCGGTTCTTCTCACCCAAAAACGTACCAGCGGATGGCGAAAGCTTCTTCAAGTGGCAGCATTAGTTTGGTAACATGTCTATGAGGACGGAAGATCATCTTTTGATAGTGCGCGGCCTGTATGATACCGTTAATTTTACCCGAATAAATTCTAGTTGCGAGTCAGCGCTCGTCTTATCGCTTTTCAGTTCTTTATTGCTGTTTGCTGTTGTACTTCCTGATGCAGGTATACAAAACTCCCTCATTTTCCTTTCTTCGATACTAAAGGAACCTCAGCTCGATGGCACGCCAGCCCCGACGCTGCTTCTTTTTAATGCGAAGCATTCTGTCTTTGGCCCATCCTATGGCACTTTGTAGTCGGTATATGTTCCTGTCCCGCCTCGTTTCGGGTCTCTTCAATAAAAAAATAATAGAAGTGCCCGACGGTCGGATCAAACTACCGACTCACAGCACTGCTGCCTCATGCTTTAACCAATATACCACAACATCACTTATGTTTCTCTCATGCCAACGCCAACTGTTTATAGCTCTTTGAGACGACTGGATCATGCATCGTCACATGGTACGATCGAGACTCGTGCGAGCGCACCAGTTTCAATCGTGTGTCGCGAGCGTGAGCGCGCACACTGCACAACCTTCGGGATCGGCCTACAGTTTCAACGCTCCGAAAATGGCGTGCGACATTGTAATGCTTTTGGGACCGAGCCAGGTCGTAACCGAACAAGTCGTAGCCTTGTCTTCGCCAAAGTAAGTAAGTAAGTAAGTAAGTAAGTAAGTAAGTAAGTAAGTTAGTAAGTAAGTATTTTATTTACAGTAAGCAATATACAAAGCTCACTGCAGGGGCAGGGGCTAAAGGCATTCAAGCCTGACAAAGGTTCCTGTCCCTCCGCAGTTCGTGACAGCTCACAACACTTCGAGTTCAAAACAGTCAAAAAGTATTCCAGTACATCAGTTTCAGAAAAAATGGACAACTAGCAACTTGCAAGAGTACACATAACAAATCACATAAACAAGAAAAAAAAATTACATAACATCTTTAAATAGTCGTGCAGAAGAGGTTATGCACGCCAAAATATACAGATACACAAAATAAATTCCAAAAATTGGAAACATAGAATGCATGAGGATGCAATGAAATTACATTATTCATAAAAACACTCGGAATACTAATTCACGAGTGATTTAAGCATTGGTCGAGGCATGGAAAAGCACAAGTTAATGTTGATACTGTATACATGTGGTAATTATTAAGTTCTTGCTTGTTTTTTAAATGCAGCACTACTAGCTTTAAAGTTCAATCTATCTGCAATGATATTCAAAACATGATGTGTCTGATACGCAGCACTTTGTTTTCCATAATTAGTCCTTACTTTAGGTGCTCGTATCCTTTGTTCTCGTAAACAGTAGTATGGCTTTTCGATGCCGCTTTGTTCATATAGTTTATTTTGTTGAATTACTTGGAGCAATTTAAAATAGTACAACTGATCAACCCTGAGCATGGAATGTTTTATGAACAGTGGAGCAGTTGGCAGGTCTTGTAATTTTCCCCTGTACTTTTCGAAACAGCGCAATATTTTCTTCTGCACAGTAATAAGTCTATGGTAATTTCTTTGCGATGTTGTTCCCCAGACTAATATCCCATAAGTTACCTTAGAATGAAAAAGTGCGTAATACATATTTCATTTTAACCTTAATGGGATTAAATGTACTGTTTTGTGAAAACAACCAACTATTCGCGCTAATGCGGTAATCAGGTGATTTCCATGTGTGTTCCAGTTTAATTCCTCCTGGAACCACACACCAAGAAATTTTTGTTCCCTAAAGTGTGTAATACAATTTCCTTCAAATGTGACGCTTATTTTACTTATGGGCTTGTTTATAGGTCGGAATATCATGTAGGTTGTTTTATTGGCATTTAATCGTAGCTTATTTTGCCTTAACCATTCTGAAAGATGCCTTAAATAGTTATTTACACTGACTTCAAGAGATATTAAATTGTCTGATGAAAAGAAAACGTTTGTATCATCTGCGTACATAATAAGTTCAGGGGAATCAGGAATTTCTACAATGTCATTTATATAAGCAAGGAACAATAGTGGCCCCAGTATGGACCCTTGGGGGACTCCTTGGTTTAACTTTATCTTTGTAGACATTGTGCTATTAATTTGCACGAATTGATAGCGATCTTCAAGGTAACTTTTGAAGAGTTGAAGTGCGACTCCACGTACTCCATACCTCAACAATTTATGAAATAATAGTTCGAATTGTATGGAGTCAAATGCTTTTGGAAGATCAAGAAAGAGCCCAAGAGTGTACTTTTTTTCCATATTATCGATTATCTTATCTTTAATATACAAGTAAAAAACAAAGCTGTCGTCATGCCGTCACCGACGCACTGTCGTTCTCGTCGTCGTCGTCTTGCTTCTGTTGTCACGCGCAGGTTTGCGTCCCACACACAGCTGCTTGCTTTATGCAAACACGTTAGTCCATCGGATAAACGTCCTAAAGAACCCCAAATTCCAATTAAATTTTGGAGTTTTACGTGCCAAACCACGATCTGGTCATGAGGCACGCTAGCCCAACGATGCAGGATGTCCAACAACCTGCAAAATACGTGCATCGATTTTCACAGTCTGTGGGACCTGCATATTTTTTCTGCTTCCTTTTGCTTCGGTGATATCTAAACTGTCATTTCCTTTGGATAAAGAAATGTGGTTTGATCCAAGAAATGCCCGTGTCTCCATGAAACTTACGTAACCTGTTATGGCCGTTAGTCCTGATACCCTCTCTCAGGTTTAAAAAAGTTGTCGCAGTTTCACCTGAAAGGCGAAGCATCAATTGCGATAGCAAACTTGTAGAGAGCTATACGGAGTAATGATATTAGCTTTATCAGCTGTATAAACTTGGACATGCAGCAGCATCGGCAACACGCAGAACTGTTGTCGACGCCATCGGCGTTTTGCCCGCGTTCGCTCAAAATGCGTGCGGCGTTGGTGACTGTTGCCGGAGCCTCTGGTATAAATAGGCACTTGGTGCCGCAGCTAAACGTCGCCTCCCTTTCCTCCCCCTCCCCCTCCCCCCCTCCCTCCTTCCCTCCTCCACGGCCTTTCGCGCGTCGGAAGAAGGCGCGTTTGCTCTACATATATGGTGATTGTAAAGGAGAAAAGAGACGCCTACTTCTGCAGCCCTTAAGCGAGCACGGCGCAGAACGCGCGTTTGTTCTCCGCCGTGCGTTCACTCCCCGTGAAAGACGCGCCCCTCGCGCCCTTTCACTCGCACATACAGCGTTCGGCGCGCGGCGACGATTTCATCTCCAAATGACGTCATAAGGAACCTCACGGCGACGGCGACGGCGACGGCAGAAATCTGCTTTTGAGTGTCCATATAATTGCTATCCCAATAAAATTGCATACGTCTTCTAGTGCTCGTCGACCTTTTAGGAGCGAAGCTCCTTATAGCGGCACCCGTTCCGTCCCCGTCGTAGTAGTAGTAGTGTGTAACCAGTCTGAGAAAAATGAGAAAAAAAATCCGAAGTTGTGTCCGTAGCGCCGAATCGAACCAGGGACCCCACGCTTCCGAGCGCGCGGCGTTAGCCCACTACGCCACGAAGCGCACATAGACACACGCACCACAATGGCAATAAATACCCAACATTAACGAAAGGCCGCGTTTCTAGCGCGTTTCTAACGCGTTTGTGCTAGCGCGTTACGGCCCGTGTAAGAAGCTGGTGTAAGACGCTGTGGCCTCTCCGCCTTACCTTCAACGCGTTTCGAACGCGCTGCCCAAGGCGGTGGCAAGTCAAGTTCAAGTCGAGAAGCGTTTATGAATACGGGGGGTATACTCTCTCAGCAGTCATGTGATGGCGTCGGCCAACGCGGTGCACGTTCCGGCATGTGTAAATGGCTGCGTAAGACGCTGTGGCCGCTCCCCCTTACTAGAGAGTACTGCACGTTTCTAACGCGTTTGTGCTAGCGTCCCCTTAAGCGGGAGATCCGATGATTCCCCCCGGAGCTTCGCCCACTCATCATCATTCACCCCGTGGATATGCTGTGATTTTTTATTGCGATAGCAATTATATGGACACTCAAAAGCAGATTTCTGCCGTCGGCGTCGCCGTCGCCGTTGCCGTCGCCGTCGCCGTCGCCGTGAGGTTCCGTATGACGTCAATGGAGATGAAATCGTCGCCGATGATAAGTGGTTCTTGAGGGAAAGGGAAAGGGTTGGCGCTATCTTCTGCAGCCCTTGAGGGAGCACGGCTCAGCGCCAATCGTCGCCGCGCGCCGAACGCTGTATGTGCGAGTGAAAGGGAGCGAGGGACGCGCGCTTTCACGGGGAGTGACCGCATGGCGGAGAACAAACACGCGTTCTGCGCTGTGCTCCCTTAAGGGCTGCAGAAGTAGGCGTCTCTTTCCTCCTCTACAATCACCATATATGTAGAGCAAACGTGCCTTCTTCCGACGCGCGAAAGCCGTGGGGGAGGGGGGAGGGAAGGGAGGCGACGTTTAGCTGCGGCACCAAGTGCCTATTTATATCAGAGGCTCCGGCAACAGTCACCAACGCCGCACGCATTTTGAGCGAACGTGGGCAAAACGCCGACGGCGTCGACAACAGTTCTGCGTGTTGCCGGTGCTGCTGCATGTCCAAGTTTATACAGCTGATAAAGCTGCTATCATTACTCCGTATAGCTCTCTTCAAATTTGCTATCGCAATTGATGCTTCGCCTTTCAGGTGAAACTGCGACTTTTTTAAAGCATACGACGTGGAAGCCCATTCGTTTGGTGACGCATTTACGCAGCTTGCATTCTTTATCCTAAAGAGGGCTCACTAATCATTCTTGTAAGCCTTAAATTGACTTTTCAATGTCACACTTTAAACCCGCATCGATTGCGTAACTTTTGAATCTATGGGAATGTCTGCCATTCACACTTTACGGCATCCCAGTTAAATGTCCGGAAACCTCACTTTATTTTAAGACGTTGGCGCTCATGCAGGGCCATAAGATACACCCCTAAGACAAAATTTGTGTTCGTTCGTGCTGTTCAATCCCCCACGCGTAAATCTCTTATGTATTGCGGCGTCGGGTTTTGTTGTGGTGAGGCATGTGTTTCCTGACTTCCGCTTTAATTATTCAAACGTGAGCGTCGAGTATTCAAGAAATGAACGTTCAATGTAGTAAAATAGCACCTTCATTCCAATGCATTGTAAACCTGAGGCATGTTGGTTACTCTTCCTATAGTCCGACATGTTAACCGAGACGCGTCCGGGACCGAGAGAAAGCTGGAAAAAATAATTACTGTGAGAGAAAGGAAGTGCAGAGCTTCAAAGCTCAAAAGCTAACTCTCTACCTTCATGTGTCACGAGCGGTGCTCGCTTCATACGAGGGCTGCTCCCTGATGGCAACGTCTTTCTGTGTGCAGAAGCTGTCGCCAAACTCCCTACGTAATTTACGACACTGCGACTCCCACGGCAGCTGTTGGAGATGCGTCGCTCTATGACAACTTCGATACTTTATTTATCTTCTAGCCACCTACGACGAACAAAATCACACTCGTCAGGAAATATGCACCGACAACAGAGCAGTGCATATCTCGCAGATCTCGAGACGCCGACGTGTCCCGTTCGAGCATTTCAAGTTATATAGGCTCTGTTAGCTTTCTTGACACGAAAGCTTTCATTCGTGAAAGCCAGTAGTTTCCCTGCGTCAGTCGCAAAACTTTTTGATATCGCCCCACATTTCGGAGCGCAATCTTCCAAT